>NW_020455506.1:596634-890651 GCF_003342845.1 Nothoprocta perdicaria
TGATCTCGAAAAAAAAAAAAAAAAAAAAAAAAAAAAAAAAAAAAAGTCCCATATAGAGTTCATTGAGATTTTGAGATTTTTGTAGTGTCAGGAACTCTGTAAATAGAAGCTCCAAGGGAGTTACAGGAGTTGTGAGCTGAACATATGAATTTAGATTCTTTTTCTATCAGTGCCAATCCCAGCTGGACTAATTTACACAACCCCAGGATATGCTGCCAGAATTGCAAACATAAAAGTAAACACTGGCATCACTTGGTCTAGATTTCTTCTCTAGGCTAGTCGTGTTCATTCCAATCAAACAAATACACCAGCGCTGTATGTCTGTTTTTATAGGCTGCCCTACAAGAAGAGAAGTGAATATAGAGCCCATCATGGTAGCAAAGCACCAGCAGGACTCGAAGGCAAGATCTCGCTTGTCCCTAGATTGGGCACAGCAAGGACAGTACAATAATCTTGCACGTAGTCCTGGTCAGAAGAGCTTTTTTAGTCATTTTCCCCTTCCCCCCCCCCGCCCCGAAAAAAAACTAGAAAACTGCCTCTGCCTTCACCTCTTTTGCTGGTTTTACTATCAATAGTGTGATTTGTGAAGATACTCTAGATAAACCATGGCAGATGAGTTTAGGCAATGACAAACAGCACCACATGCACCCGTCTCTGCAGTATTTCCTGCTCAACCTTTTTGTAGCTGTCACTTATACAAATATATATATGTGTGCATGTGTGTGTGTATATATAGGTATTTTTATATATATGTATTTATATATGTATGTGGAATAAAAATAGCAGTAGTTCATGCTGAGTGTCTTAAAATGTTTGCCATCCCCATGGTATGCAAGGAGTTGGAAAAACAGAGGTGATTCCGGGAAAAGCACTATCCATTCGACTACAGTTTCAGAAAGCAAAGATGCTTCAGAATATGCTATGCCTAAAAAAAGGTTGCTAGTCTTCATATAAAAGATGTTTAATAAATGTAGGTGGAATGGGATGGCAGGATATAGCCTGAAACAAGGCTGTGCTTTCCCCTTTTTGTTTAGATCAGGGACCAGTGCTCGCTGCAGGCATTCGAAGCAGGCATCCTGTTGAGTGTCAGCAGTGTCCTAGCTTTCCATCTCTGGGAGTTTTCATCCATCTCCTGATGATTTGCCAAGTTACAATGTTCTCCTGTGGAACAACCTGCCCCCCTGGTGCAGATGCCCCCCTGCTCTCCCAAACACTCACTTTGAAGCAGGACAATGGTGATCTGAACTATCAGAGATGTAGCTGCAGGCTGAAGCGGTGCTGCAGAGTTCAAAACAAGTTGATAATGTGATCCAGAGAAGCAAATGGCGATGAGTTTTAGCACTTTGTTTAATCAGATCGCATGCAAAGATAAATATTCTTTACTCTTAAACATCATGGAAATTATTGGCTAAAAAGAAATAAAGAAGAGAAATTGAATTGGACACCTATTATCAATAGTGCATTACTGCAACCTAAGTCTGACTAAACTGCTCTTAGGGGGGAAAGAAGCAAGGGCTGACACTGTGTCCATTTCCAGTGATCAATAGTGTCTAATCTCGTGCAGCGCGGAGCGGGGGCCGCCGCTAGAGCCTCCATTTGCTTTTAAGCAGATTAAAACGTGAAGTTTGCTGCATGTAAACAGAGCCATATCTGAACATACCATCGGCCTGCTGCTAAAAGGTGTTTTGAGCTGAGAACTGAGCAAGGTGTTCTCAGCATTTCTGTGTGTTTGATACTCGAGCGGGCTCTTGTCTTATGAAATGGTTTTCATCTAGGGGTTGTTCCTGATAGAATTTTAAAGCAAATGAGGAAGAATGTGCTATATACAGCATCATCTTAGCTGGTGCTATTCATAATAAAATACTTTTCTTGCTGGATGATTTTGGTATATTTGTTATGTAAAAGATGTTTCTAAGATTTTGCTCAATTAATGAGCCCCAAACTGTTTAAAGATGGAGAACTCATTAAAAAATTCTGCAGTAATGTCTTGAAATATATTTTTTCAGTACTTTATTAGATAAATTACTGTTGATAATTTAACAAGCACTTCTCAAATGCCTTTAAAAAAGAGGATATGACTTCTATTTCTCTTTTCCCTTCTACTTCAACCACAGAAATGAACTCCCGAAAGCTTTGATGAGCTGTCTTACAGCCTGTCTGTGAGAATATTTTCACTCGTTTCCACTAAAATTTGCATGTAAACTGTTTGTTTAAACCAATGCAGAAGCTCACCTGGACACTGTGTTCCAAGGCTTTATTCTAATTTGGTTTAAACTGAAAGGAAGAGGCTCAAACCACCTTGAAGTAACTAAAAGTTTAGCAAGAGATCTAATTGATAGCAAACTAAATATATTAACATATATATAACTTACAGGAAGGTAGGCAAGTTGTAGAGGTTTGGTTAATTAGGTATTACTGGAATAATTAGGAGAGAGCAAAGAGAAGCACGATGTGCAGAGGTTAGCGTTGCTGGGGAAGGGGGGAACCCAGATAATGGCGTGTGGAGTAAAGGCAAAATGAATTCCAGCTAATTCCTACTCAAATTGTAGCAGACAACAATAGGTCACAAAAGGGAATGCTCATTAAATTTCAACTAACTTTGCTTTTAATTAGATTAAATTAAAAGAAAACATACTTTGGTGTATGGATGAAATGAGCACTTTGATACATTAAAATACAAAAATTTGAATACCAGGGAAGACAGAAAGATGCAGAGAAGTTTTCTACTGTCTTCATTTATTCAGAACAGCCCCATTGTCAGAAGGAACATGTAGAAAAGTAGTAAAAGACAATTTCAAACTTTACAGAGGCAATAGAAGTGACAAATGATAGCCAGCAGGACTCTGGGGCTTTGCAGCTTGCTGAACCAGATGTCCAAGAGATTTCCAAAACATTGAGAGTGGGAACATAATTTCTTACCTGAAAGTTACCATGGATCATCTAGAAAGCTATTTTACATTCAAAACCACAACGGTATTTGAAATGCTCTAGTTTTTGTAGACAAGACTGCTGGAGTCAAAATCTATATATTGTTTCATAAAAAGCTCAGTAGTAGCACACTCAGAAATGCCACCGTGTTATGGCACTTTTGCAAAATGGAATTGTCAAAACTTTGTCTATTGACAACTGTAGGAACAGCAGACTTGGGGAATATTGACAGAGACCAAGCTTGTCATTTGATAAACTGCTGGTCACTGGTGTAGCAGGAAAGCCTTGCCAGGTGCCATACATAAAACATAAATAAAACTATCCCAGTAGCACCACGGTGAATTCTATCAAGCACAAAGGTGGGGAAGTCAGTGCGCGCGGCGGTGGTTTTAAGGGCTCTCTGAACAAGTGATAACGTGTTGCTGATGAGGTCCAACAAGTCACCGTGACTGCGAGGCTGAACTTCGCAGGGGACAGAGTAAGTTTGGCTGAATATAGTTTGTCTTCTGGAAAACAAAGAGAACGCCTTCAGAGCATGGCCACATCGAAAATCATGTTTTGTAAAGTGAAGACCATATGAAGAGGACTAACAAAAAGAAAAACTTAGTGAAAGAAAGAAAGAAAGAAAGAAAGAAAGAAAGAAAGAAAGAAAGAAAGAAAGAAAGAAAGAAAGAAAGAAAGAAAGAAAGAAAGAAAGAAAGAANAAAGAAAGAAAGAAAGAAAGAAAGAAAGAAAGAAAGAAAGAAAGAAAGAAAGAAAGAAAGAAAGAAAGAAAGAAAGAAAGAAAGAAAGAAAGAAAACAGTGATTTTTGGTTAAATACCTAAATCTTTCTGAGCTGCATTCACCATTCTCATTAAAAGACCTGGACAAAGAACTTTGAGAGATTGCAATCGCCAATACAAAAGTAATCATCTATAATATAGACATAGTTTTTTACATGGGTAAAAAGTCAAATAGCTGGGGTTGGTTTTAACACCTGTTTGCTTGTGGAAACTAAGAAATTAACTGAGGTATGCTGCTTCAGGATTCCAGTCTTTGTACATGATTGTTACAATCTAAGTTCTAGCTTTTCTTCTATTTTTCTAAATTTAAATTTAAATTTTGTTTTTAATTATTTGCCTCTGAGAAGCTCTACTGCTGTCATTAATAGATCGTCTTCATAAGCAACATCTGAGTCAAAAAAAAAGGGGGGAGGGGGGGAGTGCTTCAGGGGCAAGGGAGACCTGGAGGGGAATATTTGAGCAGAACAAGGCAGCTGCTCATTCAGTGCTGCTCAGGAAAGAGGGGGCACTATAGGCATGGAATGCTGGTTGTCTGAATCCAAGTTTATCACTTCACCGCAATCCTGCTTTTATCTAAAAAAATGAAATTCAGTCCTTGTTGCAGACTGATGTTAACTCCTTTTGCTTCTTATTCCTGTAGCTTGAGGAAGAAGCTGAACTACTTATGGTTAAAAAAACAGTGTTTTTTTTTTTTTATTTTTATTATTCCATATGTGTAAATAGAATTGTCTCATTTATAATGATGCATCCAAAGTGATGAAAGAAAAGAAAACAGTGTTAAAAATGAACAAGCTGGTCAAGGCTTGGTCAAGGGATAAAGATAGAGACAGATAGTAATAAAGAAATGACCATAGTGCTTGTGCAGATTTCAAAGGCCAAGGGAAAAAAAAAGGAAAGGAGCTAAGCCTGTGACTAATACTGTTCCAGGAGGATATAGGGCATAGAAAGTCACAATCAGTAATAACTGTGTTGTAGCAGTGTGCATATAAAAAGAGTTTCATCACGTAAGTGCTATTATGTCTTGTGCTTAGGTACTTTCCTTTTGTTTAAGACAATCTAAAAAATGCTGGTTTTAATTAAGCTGTATAGTTTTATGACACTATCTAAAGTTATTCAGCTGTGCTTTAGTTACTTAGCTCTATTTTGTAATCTTCTAAGTGTCCTTCACTTCTTTTAAAAATAGTTTGAGGTTTTTAAAAAATTAGTGAGTTAAAAAGTGTTAGGGCAAACCTTGTGTTGTGCCAGGATGGAAAATGGAGGGTGAAAAATATTGGTTCATTATTGTATTTACGATTTGATGGTAAAGTATTTCTCTACATGATCAAAACATATTGGGATATCACTGCAAATATGACAGAGACTGTATGTAGGAAACACTATAGGTAGTACCCTTACCTTTTGATTTTGAACAGATAATGGTAGCAGAATACTTCTATCTAGTCATATGTTTAATACTCTAAATTCCTACTACTTACATTCCTGTTTTTTCTTGGATCAGCTACAATCTAGTGAATTATTTCCAATTCTTTTGACTAGTAGAATAATCAGAGTGTTGCTTCATGAGCACTTAAAGGTAATGAATGGTGATTTAATTTCAGTTATTGTTTTTAAAGATGTGCTAAATAATGTTTAAGCAAGTCTTAAGATTCTAAGATGAAGTAGGAAGCAGCAGACTTCTTGGCCATCAGTAATATTTTGAGTCCTGCCCTTCAGTGCCAGTGTAGGAGTTCTCATTAAGCTCATTAAGTGAGATACATAGTGGCAAGGAGCAGAGGAGTGACAGCAGCGTGAGTGAAGGGCATGTGTGGCGGGAGGGGGGGGGCAAGTTGCCTTGGAAGACAACACATTAAATATTGAAATCCAAGAAAAAGAAAGTGACCCCCCCCCCAGCAGAATGCATAGGATGTACGCAGAAACACACTATAAAATTAATCGGTTGTCTGACTGAACGGAGTTTGTGGTGAGATTAGCAGTGTAGGTTTGTTATGTTATACTGACCTAAGCTTGCATTCGTGAGTCTGCTTTTGTTATGTTTTCATATTACAGCACACCAATCCATGCTCTTTTGGTTGTACAAACAAAAAGCAACAAATACTCTTGTTACAGAGGAATTTGCATACTCTCCACTAGTTGACAAGCTCATTAATCTCTGTGCTGAGGGGAAAAAAAGAACCTTTATTTACATGTTGTTTCTTCTGAGACTTCATCTATTTGAGAGAAAGTGTTATACGCATTGGAACAGGAACAATGGAATGTCCTAATTAGGGCAGGAAATAAATATATGTTTGTATATATAGTTTTCCTCTCCGTTTACTAATGTGGTACAAGGTATAGATGCTACTTTATATACATACATGTCAGAGCAAAATAAGATTGAGTAATATCACACTTGTGTATTAGTGTTTCTAGTGGATTTATTTGTTGTTTGTTTGTTTGTTTGTTTTGCTGTTGTTTTAGAATCTCCTTATCATCTCGCACTGAATTGAAGGGACTGTTAGGTCCTGATTCCTTCCATTATAACCTAGGCAACCAAAAGCAAGAGCCTACTCCTTGTATAATTAATGGAAAGAAGCTGGAATATATAGAAAACAATTAAGCCTATCTAATGTCCCTATTGACTCTTAGAGATATTTATCTGTTTCCAATAAAGAGAGGGAGAAAGCTGATGGCGTCTTGTCCTCCTAATTTAGGTGTCTTGGATAATTGTCTAGATGGGTTTTACTTTCAGAGAGTTGTCTGATCTTAAGGAATCCAGTGTCCATCTTGCCCTGGACGTCCACCTCCCTGCCCACAATGCGATATAGAAGTGCGGTTGCTTGAGCTCAAGGACAAGATTTTCTCATATTTTTTCCTGGCTACGGATTGATGCTTGTTTGAAGTGTCTCTAAAACTCACATACATATGCAAACTTGGAATGTACATATTTCTTCTTAAGATTGTAGGCTTCCACTCTCCCCAACTCCAGCTGAACTAACTGGAGAAGTTAAAGTGACTTATTAATTGTGCAAAGCGCAATGAAAATAAGATACTTAGTATTCATGAATTTAATTAGGGAGAATTTAGTAGTGGTCTGTGCTAAGATTCATTCTGTGCATTCTTACTGAGCTTGATTTCTCAGTGCAAACAGGGATAATTTATACAACGTTGATAAAGAAAAAGTATTTTAAATATGGATCAAGCTTAATTTATAGGCATTTTCACATATGCTTTTAATAGACAAAATAATTGAACTGACATTTATGTAAATAAGAATGAGGATGATGAGTTCAAAGTTATTTATAGAATAACATGGAGCTGAGAATTGGTATCAATGTGCAGTCCACAGGTGAGTACTGCATATCACTCAGGTACAGGGCTTCCCAGGAAGCCCTTTTTTTCTGGTCAATATTAAAAATATAAAATATTTGTAAATGTTTACCTTTTATTTATTTATTTGAATCTTGCATTAGAATGAAAGCATTTATATATTGAGGAACTCTCATCCACGTCTCTGCTTCTTGTTACTAAAACTCACATCTTTAGAACAGCAAATAATTTCAAAATTAGGTCGCATCTGAGATGCACAGAACAGGTTTGAATCCTTATTCTCATGTACCATCTGCCTTTTTTCAAATTTATGGTAATTCTGTATAAATATCATTTGGGCCAGAGGAAAATTATAGCTTACAGCATTTTGTTTCCATTTTTTAAACCTTTAACATTTTAAGAGAACATTCAATAAGAAGTACAATGATTCTTCCTAATGAACTTCCTTGCCTTATTGATAAAGTAAGGGAAGAAAGTTGTGAGTCATGAAGGCTAATGGCAAAATTCTGCACTTTAGAAGTCTTCTAGCTTGCAGGATCTTCTGACTTGGCCAAGTACGTTATGTGTGTGTGCGCATGCGTATGCATACATACACTTGTGAATTAAATAGTCTTGTAACCCTGCTGGAGTTTATACCTTTGCAGAGAGGCATTAGGCAGCTTCTTAGTGATAGCTTATTTTCTACCATAAGCCTTAGTGAGGAAGGTGTAACAAAATAAGTAGACTATTACAGCTTTCAGTCAGGAGTTCTAATTGGCATTAATTAAATTACTTTCCAAAGGGCACATTTTGCAAGGGACTTCCCCATTTAAATAATTAGTCTGTGTTTGTCAAACACATTTATTCTGGTAGAAAGCCAAATTCTAAAAGAGGAGGTATAGACCAGGTAAGTGTTAAACTTAAGTGCCTCCTAATTGTTTTGTACTAATTAATAGGAGCTTTTATTGTGCAATTGTTAAAGTATTGGAGCTTTCTTGAGTAAGAACTACTAACATGCCTCTATTGTACTTACAAAGCTCCTGATTGGAACATGCCAAATCTATAGGAGAGTCCAGAATTGTCTGGAGTCAAAAAGAAATTTCCACACTATTCTGAAATAAATGACTTCTGGCTTAGCCAGAAAAAAAAAGGTAATTTTGTCAAAGTTGTGTGAGGAACAATAAAATTTTGTACTACTGGTATGTATATTTTTATTTCACTGGTTAGTAAAACTTTACATTGAAACTGTAAAAAAAATAGTAAAATAAATATTTTGCTTGAGAGTGAATCTCGGAATGATTCTTCCCATATTTATGGACCTTCTTCCTTTTCCACTCTGAGTTTAACAAAAAAAAAAAAAAAAGAATTTTTTTCCTCTCCCAATTTTATTTCTTAGACAACGGATTTGAAGAATAGAAAGTATATCCAACCTCTCTTGGCTACTTTGGAAGAAGCTTCCTGCTTACTCAGATGTTGCGAAATCTACATTCAGATAGCTTGTAAATGCACTGAAAAGAAATATCTTAACTGAATTCTTACACAGTTATCCTTTATGGTGTCCTTTACGTGGGATGCCTGCATAAAGAGCACTTCTAGAATTAAGAAGTTTGAAAAGGGATTGTTAAATGCATGAAGATCTTTATGTTTTATCTTTGTTAAATGCATGAAGATCTTTATGTTTTATCTTAATATAATCTGTGAAAATATGTAATCAGTGTTGTCTAAGTATTAAGATTTGGTAAGGTTTAGTGAGTCTTCTAGCACAGACACATTTTATTTAAGGAGTCTGGGGATAAGAAGTCTTGTGTCAGACAAGAAGAATAAGGCTTACTTTTGTGCCTTTTTTTTTTTTTTTAAAGTAGTTATATATATTTATGTTGCCAGAAATGATCAGGCGTCTTAAAATATTATGGTAGAACCTCCCCTTGCTGATAAGCTGATAGATATTTTCACGTCATCCAGAACAGAGCTATGTCTTGGCATGCAAGGAACAGAATGATATATCGCAGAAGAATCTCTATTAAGATGAAAGAGGACGGTGATAAATCAAACTCAATAATTATTTGAGTGTAATTTAAATGACTGATAGCAAAGATAGAGGAGGATTAGGGTTAGAGGATTTTCCATATTTAAACCAAGAGAGGAAAACATGGCAGTCAGCTGACATGCGAGTACCTAAAGGGACTCATCATCATGAGTGCAATAAAGGATGTCAGGAATTCAAGACTTTAAATCACGCTTAAGTCAACACAGAATGATTATACAATTTATCCTGTCTAGTGAAACTCCTCATAGCATCTAGCAGACACATGTTTTAATCTGCTTAGCTTGTATTTACATTGATTTTTTTTTTCTTCATATCCTTTCTCCAATAAGTCTTGATTTAAGATAACAGAGGTTGGTAATTTCACGGACAGAAATCACTGCATGAAAGTTACCAAAACATAAACATTCTTAATTTCTATTTCCGTCCTTCTACATTACCTTTTAGTCCAGAGAACCCAGACTGTCCTCCTCCTCCTCTACCTATTTTGTAGCCGTTCTTTGCTCACTTCTGTTTAGGCATTATTTATTGCATGCAAAGAGACTCTGTGCAAGTAGGACATATACAGCTTAAAATCACCCAATTACGCATAGGCTGATACGTAGAGTAGTATTGGTAGGGCAGTATATATAGTATGTCTAGGTTGAGCATCACTGTGCTCACCACTTCAGTTAGGTTTCCGATGAATGTCTGTTGGCCAATGTGAGTGGTCAGTCAGGTATGGACTGTCACCACCACTAATCTGGCAGAAGTCAAACCTTTCATCTTGCTGAGCTGGCTTCTTCAAATTGTCTCCCCCCCCCCCCCCCCCCCCCTTAAGGTGCTATACATTCTCATACCTGTGTTTTTCATCAGCATTTCCTGAGCTGCCAATTATTTCCATCTCAGTTTCGCTTCTGCCTGTGCTTTTGCTTATCTTGTGTGACTCCAGTTCATGTCCTACCTTACAGCTTAACAACAATTTTTTGATAAAAATGTGCCAAGGTCACACAGCTGTGCTGCACCAAATTGGGCTTGAGGGTCAGAGAGCTGAACTCGGGGGCTATGGCTTACACTCAGTCTACAATAAAAGTTATTGAGCTGTTTGCATTATAACATCATATTTTACATGGCTTATAGCTTAGCAGTCACAGTTTAACATCAGACCAATATTATTCCTGGAGGATATAGTACTGAAAGATTATGCAGTTTCTGAGAAAGAAGCAAAGATTTTTTTTTTAAGCATGAAGCTTCAAATTTGGGAGAAAGTGTCCTGATATTTTCAGCAACAGTGAATGACATGCTCTTAACACAGTTTAAATGTAAGCGTATTTTGTGGTTCAGGTGTGTGTAAGAGCAAGAGAAATCTGTAGAATTACTGGTTATCCTGCACATTTTGAGCTTGGTTGACTTAAGGAGGAGGTGAATGCAGAATGAGCAGTTCTTAGTTGTACTTGCTTGTTTCTAAGGTTGTTTACTAGACAAGATGACAGATTTCTCTCTCATAAGGGGAGATGGAAATTTTCTAGTAAGAACTGGGTAGAGATCCACACATTTTATGCCATCTCGGTCAAAGGGGTGTAGAATGGTGTTCTAGGAAAGAAAATATAGAGAGAACTGGAAGACATCTAGATTATTGCTTACATGCGAATAGAGAAAGTTTTAGAGAAGGGCAGGAACTGGAATTGGGTAAAGAAAGGAAGAGAAGGTGGCAAGGGGGAAGACTGCAGTGACAAAGCAGAGTTTATGACAGTAAAAATGTGCTATTTTCAGAACCAGAAAAGTTGAAAGCATTTATATCACTTCAAAAAAAGGATCCAGCCATCAAGGTGAGACACTTCTTCCTCTGTGACCTAAAGAAGAGCTTTCTATCATTTAGCCCCTTTCAGGCAGTGATTGCCTATTCATTTTTTGTTTCTTGTTTTTTTTTTTTTTGGTGGACAACATGAAATTTCCAACCAAACTTCTTGTTTGGTATTTCCATTGAGAAAAAATATTGTATAGAGCACAGAAGCTACCAAAACATAAAATTCCTTAAACTCTACTACTCTGCTTCCAAAGTATCTAACTTTAAGTCCAAAGAAAAACCAGGATATTTGTGACATTCGTGTGACTCTGGCACTTGTATCCCTTCTGTCATAGCAGTTATTCGATTTCACTCCTTGGCTAAAGGACGTATGACTCCACTTCCCATCTGAATGAGAGTCAGGCATATTTCATTAGCTGGGAAAGCTGGGAAAGAACTCCCACAAATTATTTTGAAAAATGTAAATCCTGGAATTTACTACTTCCCTTTTTTTCAATTTTCTTTGTTTTCTGTAATAGACTTTGCTCACCACCTCAGAACAACACAATGAGAACTGAGTTGGTACTTAGTAGCTCATTCTAGTTATATGGTGTGTAACTAGCATATAACAAAGAAATGTCCCTGATGGAAGAAGAAGGATGTGTGTATTGAGTGGCTGAGGTGCATCTCATTAGTAATTGCAGAGTGCTTTTCAGGTAGATTTCCCTATTGTCCTCACTTTTTGTTCTCTGATTAACATTTTGACATGGTCTTAGAGCAACTGAATATCTTTCAGATGAAACTGAACTGGAACATGTTCCAGGAGCGCCCATAAGGAACTCCAATTGAAAAAGGTTTTCAGTGTATGAGACCAGACTAGAGGTAGCCCAAAGTCAAAAACAAGTAAAACCCTGTCCGAAATGTGTAGGAAGAACTACTAATAGTTTAAGGAGTGAACATGAAGTAGTACAGAGTGACTTCCGTTGGTCCGTACTACTTGATGTATATAATCTCAAACTCCCAGTAAATAAACTGGGTTTCAGTGAAAATATTTTATTTCAGTTCAGCCCAAGCCTTTCAAGGGCACACTATCCCAAAAAGCCTACATTTTTGTCATAATTAAAAAATAAAATCAATAAACTCCTATATCTAATGTTTCTGTTTGTCTGTGAGACAACTGCTTGAACCTCCTTTGATCATAGATCAAGAACTGAGCTGTGTTGAGTGCAGAAGAACCCTAACCGATAATTAGTGCTGGCTAAGTCATGACTTCTGAATTAAGTCCAAAAGACCAAATGATGAATTTCAAAACTGGCCAACTTGTACTGGCAGCCCACAGCCATAAAACACTTAGTGGTATTGCTAGTTCAGATGCACCCTGTAAAATTGCAGTTCTCAGGCAGGGCTGTCCCTTTGCCAGACATTAAATTCTGTTGTTCACAAATACCTTAAAGATTAATTCTGTTAACAGTAGTCACAATGCACTTAATGATTGCTGTAATCATTTAATAACTTCTTTCTGAACATCTTATCTGACAAGACTAGAAGGACTTCTCCTCTATTTTCTCCCTTCACCTCTTTAAGATATATTCTTTCCTTGGTTAAAATATAGATTTAAATTGTTTTGAATAAAAAGCCTGCTAAAAGTAGTAAACCAAAAATCTATAATGAAACTGTATACCAAAAAGAAGAAAAAAACTCAGTATATTTCCCACAGTGAAACCATTTGAAACCCTTTTCTTAATGAAAAGAAGAATGTTAATTTATAATCTTTGCATTCAAGAGGAATTATTCATTTGTGGCCAATTTTATTGGCCACATGTATATCTCCAAAAACAGTGGCAGTAATCTCAATCTCAAGTAATAACATTCTGCTATGATGAAGATTTAACAAAAAGGAAACTTTTGAAAATTTTCACAGAAGTGTAGGATAAATTCATGACAAGAAGAACTGATGGCTTGCTCTTTTCTAGGAAACAGAAGTATCTCCAGTGCCTAAAATTTAGAGTGAAAAGGAGAATAGCATAGTATGAATCATATTTATATTCATTTATCTTCAGGTAGTGAAATCCTGTTGTACAAGGGGAAAAATAAAATTAACATATCATGTGATATATATAATAGAAATTTACAGCCAGCTGACACCTTTTTAATCCTTTGTCTGTAAGTAGTAATATAAGCATGTTTTTATGGCTGGTTGTGGAGCTGCATTCCAGCTGTATGACTTCAACTTGTGACCAATCATTCATGAATGAATATATTTATTAATCCAATTATAGATCATGGAGAGCTGCAGCTCAGCAACCACATAAAATTTATTTGCTCCTTGCAGATATGTAGGTACTAGATAAATACATAATGTTCATATGGATCTACAGAGGATTATGCAAAGTTATTGCTCTGCTGCAGAAACTTGATAGCAGTAGATTTTTCATATTCAGAATATTGCAGGTTTCTTTTTCCCCCAAAATTGTTTTCCTGAGGTTCAAGTCCCACTAGAACCTGCGTGTATTTTGCCCAAAGCTTCCCCCTGTCCATGACTACCTGATGTTCATTCCCCATCTGTTTTGTTTTCAGGACATGGATTAGGGAAATAATTTTCTGTTGGGTTACATAGATTGCAGTAATTGACATAGGGAGATCTCTCTAGTTAATGCAGCAAGATTTTATCTTGGCAATTTCAGTGGTGTATGGCGTTATTTTAAAGAATAATTTTTGAGATTTCTGAATACCCTACGTGGCTATTGCAGGTCCTGACAAGCTCAGAAGTAAGAACAAAATGAATAAGTGAGGAAATGGGTTAAGCTAAGCAAGTTACCACAATGCTAATAAGTGCTTGTTCCTCTGAAAGTTCAATCAAAACATCAGCTTGAAAGTCTACGTTTTAAAAATAAATAAATAAATAGGCCTTCTGACAGTAAAGCAATGCCAATTTTATTTTTAAAGCTCTATCTTTCAGTTTTACCAACTCCAAAGAAGAACAGAAAATCTCAATGACTAAGAAAATTCTGTCTTCATAAACTTTTTGGTCCAAACACGAAGTTTCAGTTCTCCTGGAACATCAAATTGTAAATGACTATATCCCAATATTATCAGACTGCCATCCTGTTAGTTCACTGCAGCTAGCAATTCTTTGATCATGAAGGAAGGCTCTTATTGTATTATTGAACAAAAGTATTTGAGCCTCAAGGTAGGAAGGTGGGAAAATCGACTTAGAGCTGTTTCAACAACCTCTTACTTGACCAAGCTGCATTTGAAGAATTTGTTAAAGCCTGTTAAATGGAAGCTTCTCAGCATTTCATTGCTGTTTAATATTTGACTAGGGTAATTGTTTCCTCAGGCCTCCATGTCTCTGGGCTCAGTTTGTGCAAGGCAAGTGTGCAGCTGATGAGCGAGTCGAAGGAAGAAAGGAATTGTGACTCCTCTCCTGTCCTCACCAGGGAGAAGCCTCCCCTGAAATGCTTGCTGTGTCTTGCAGTACTTTCCCAGTACTTTGGGGTGAATGCACCTGCTAACCTGATCCTCACAGCCACCTTAAAAACAAAAAAGAAATTTATGCATGGATAAACGAAAATACAGAGGGGTAGCAATATTTTGAATTTGTCAGACTGTCATTGCAATAAAAGGAAATGTGGGTATGTATTAGATCTTACCTGAAATCTAGCATCTGAGAGAGAGCAGCATGTTCTTAACATATGCAATTTTAGCAGAGAAGACAGCATGTTTTTATAAAATGGAACAAACTCCAAACTTAAGTTGGTTTTGTGGTTTTCTTCACTGACAAACATGCAGGCTTAACAGGGCATTGAAAATGCCCAAGCCGAGGTGTCAGAAAATAATTATAGAATTAATGTTTATCTCTCAGAGGTCACAGCTTCTTACGAAGAAAAGTATCTAAATTTGTTACAGGGCCTTCATCTTTTGAATTTTGCTTTACAGACAAATGGCAGTATTCTGTAGATTACACCTTCTGCCTATAAGAGAGAATCCAATATGTTAGAAAAAATAAAGGTGTTATATCCATCCTAAAATAAAAGTGAAGTCAACATCACATGAAATCTTTACACTGAATTAGTACAAGAGGCTGACTGGCTATCAACATACAGCTTTCTGTTATGGAATAGTTTTTATAAACTAAAGAAAATAGAGAAGAGGAAGTGCATTAGATTCTGTAATATTTGAGCTATGCCAGAAACATTGTCAACGTTATGACCAGTCACCAGTTAAATAGATCCTGGAGCACTGATTTTCCAAATATATTTAGCATGTGATTCTTGCCTTGCTCTATGATGGAGTGATTATTGAACCTTGGATGAACATTTGACATTTATAGCTCTATTATCAAAGAAGTGAATGATCATAGAAATATATCAGTTTAACCTCTAAGGAACCAATTCAACCTGTTCTGCTACAAACCTGCTGTACGGTTCTGAGGTCTAGGGCTAGGTTAAGCTGGCTGCTTGAATTTCCAATTTCCCTTTCTCTTCTTTTTTTACAGAAGCAACTTCTTTTAAACTTCCAAAGTGTCAGGGCTAGTAATTATCATATTAGAATATTATTATAGTCAGTTAGGTTTTGAGAAATGTCACTGGGGGAAAATGCAGTTAGAAGTGGCTGGGAAAAAATTTTCCCCAAGTTTAGAAGTTGCTGGATAATATTGTTTGTGCAGCTTTGTAACATTCTTAAAAGAATTTTTCAAGTGGACTTAAATGCCTCCAAATCAGCAGACTCAAAATCAGTGATTGTTTTAAAAATATTTGCACAGATTTTCAGCTAGGCTTTCAAAATCTACAAGAACTAATTTAATTGAAGTGAAAACAGTGGGACATTTCTCAACACATGCCTAAATTAGAGGTAAACAAAATCAAATAAGGCAAGTATAATAAGAGTGAATAGGGTGAGTACCTCTAGAGAAAAACAGCTCTAACAGAGAAGTAGGAAGAATATTAGCACAAAAGAAAAAAAAAAACACAAAGATTAAACTTCTTCCCTGCACCAAACAGCTCTTGTTTAACTCATATTTTGAACCAGTATCAGAAAGAGCTAGAAGATTGTCTACAGGTGCATTGGTCAGGGGCATAATCTTGTTTTCTATCAAATAAAACAATGAAATAGTAATGACAATAAATAATTAAATTGTAACCAAATCTCTGGGAGATTAATTTAAAATGTAGCAAAGGATAAAACATCTGGCTACCTGTTTTGAGGCAAAAACATGATTCAGTTTATATTTAGTTTATATTTATATTTATATAAATTTATAAATATATATATAATATAATATATATATAAATTTATATATATTTAGTTTATATTTATATTTATATTTATATTTATATTTATATTTATATTTATATTTATATTTATATTTATATTTATATTTATATTTATATTTATATTTATATGCTGTATTTAATTGGCTTTAATTAACACCTCACATGAAACACAGACAAGATGGCAGTCATACAACCATTTGGGAATGATGCTAGATTCATGGAAGAAAACTTTCCATCATGGTCCATAAGGGTGAAGAGGGAGGGAAAACTGCTTGTACTGAACTTAGCCACACCAGTGAAGCCCTTGCTACTGAACTGCAAAAAGAGAAGTAGACAGACTACTGAAAACGAGCACAGTTGTTTTCTAGTCATAAAACAGATATTCAGAGTAGTGGATAATCTGTGGAGTATTTAATTGCTGCTGTGGTGAGCATCCATCACACATTAGCCCTGTTACGGATGTTATTTAAGGTTTCATTTTAGTCATATTGGATGTCTATACTTACATGAGTTGTACTGAAATAGATGGCATTACTTATCTGACTAAGCTTAGCATTATTTGACCCATTAGCTCTTAATTTGTGGGTTAAATCTCTTTTCATAAATAGTTTATAGGCATCATGTTGCTTATTGCACATTCATTTCCTTTTTCAGAACCTCATCTTCAGCTCTTGGTTTATACTGAAAGCAAATGGCCATTATTATTGTTATTATTTGCCTTCCTGAAAAATAACTAAGTAGCACTAATTCTGGTTTCCATGGTTAGAGGTTGTCAATAAATTATTAACATGAAAAACACTGACCTTGGGGAAAAATGATGCCTGTAGAGCTAATGAAAAAATACAGGCTTTTGGAAAATCATGTTGAGCCATTTATGATCAACATTTGTGTAGATAGCTTAAAAGAGACTCACATTAGATTTTTTTTTAGTGTCACATGCATATATTTATTAATCAAATTCTATTGTTAGTATTGTAAGTCAAGCTTGACAAATCCTAAGTATGACTTTCTCTGCGTTTCTACGCCAGAGAAACGCCAGTTTCCTCTTGCCAGCTCAAGTTTTCTCTTAAAATACACTAATCTATTGAATCATTTAAACAACTTCTTGTATTAATTGCATATACATGTTATATATAATCTCTTTTTGGTATATTTCTGCATGTGTTTTGGTAAGAATGGCAGAATGCACTTTATCTAAGTGACACATTAACAAGTAGTACTGAAAATGCCCCTTTCTGCCTGAGAAATAGGTACTTGTTCATATGGGAAATCAATATATTTCCATACAATATAACATTTAGCTGTCCGAGGATCCTTCTCTCTAATTTCAAACTCCTCTTTGCTCACTTAACAGTTCTGAATCAGGGAACTAACACTGTTTATTTACGTGGAACTGCAATTCCGTCATGTGGCAGACTCCTTACTGAACCCAGAAATATTTCACTGCCTTGGCACGTGAGGTAACTCCCAGCTGGTTAGAAGGAGCTACCTGGTTTCAGCAATGCAGATGACCACGCAGGCACCGCTACGCAGAATTTGTTGGAGGCTCTAGGTGAACACAGGACTGGCGCAGAACACCTGAGAGCAGCCTGTCCTTCTGCTTGTCTTCCTGGTCAAAGGCTTTTGCAAGCTGTTCAGGCAGATCTGTATTTCCCTCCAGAGGCACTCACAGGTGGTGTATAACGCCCTCTCTCATTCATTGCTTGCTTTCATTTACCAGCCATTTCAGTAGCTTTTTTTCATTTGGCTTATAGAATGGTAATGTTTTTCTGTGACAACTGATGCTGTTAATTTCACTTAGAGTGTTTATAGTGCAGAAGAAAAAACTGCCAGAAAGCAGGAGCTGTCATCAAAAACTTGATGTAAAACAAGTATTTTGAAAAAAGATACTATTAAGAAGGAGCCATTTTCAGTTTAAGAAGGAGCCCCAAGTGCTTCAGAATTCATCATTCTGCCTTCTCTCAGTCTTGATATCAAGTTATTATCTAATAAAGTTCTGTAAATCAAATCATAGGGAGGGAGGGAGGGAGGGAAGAAGGAAGGAAATGGAAAGGAAGGAAAAGGAAGGAAGGAAGGAAGGAAGGAAGGAAGGAAGGAAGGAAGGAAGGAAGGAAGGAAGGAAGGAAGGAAGGAAGGAAGGAAGGAAGGAAGGAAGGNAGGAAGGAAGGAAGGAAGGAAGGAAGGAAGGAAGGAAGGAAGGAAGGAAGGAAGGAAGGAAGGAAGGAAGGAAGGAAGGAAGGAAGGAAGGAAGGCCCTATACTTTATTTCCTGGTTTTGGTAGACTACAAAAAAATAGTCTGTGAAATTTGATAGCTCTTTTATCTTTTATGCTGCTGTTCCTCAGAAAGATATATATTGACATGCAGGCTATATTTTGCCAAAGAACAAGATTCTCTATTTTTGTGGAAGCAGTCTCTTCTGAGAGGTGAAGTGCCAAACTGTACATCTTCTTTGTCAAAAGTTAGAGCCAGATTCAGTGAAGTTTATCAAGTGTATTTAATTTTAGCTTTGTGCTTATCACTGAAGTAAAGAAATATGCTCTTAAATTCCAAGTGTTCTTTACGAGCAAAGAGGAAACACACCTTACATTTAAAGCCAAGGATTTATCATTAGTATAATGGAAATTTTAAGAGTCTAATTCAAGAATCAATATTAGCCTGGAACTAACTATTACAAAAAATGAGAGAATAGTAATGCAGTAAAGAGTACTTCATATACTGGAAAAAAGTCACAATACAAGTAATAATTGTAGCACAAGCAGCTCCTGCCTTCGTTCCTGGTGTTATGCTCCAGCTTCCATTGCTTCTCAGCATCCTAATGTCAGTGGTATCAGATGGCTGTTGGCAGCAGGGGGTGTTACAACAAGTCATCAGCTTGGGGTGGTTTTTATGTTTGCTGCCACAAATTACACTTTTCTCTTTCTTCATAGGCCTGAACCTCCAGGTTACATCAGGATTTACTGTATGTGGTACCACTTATGTATGTTAGATTCTATTTCTTTGTTCTCCTTCTTACCTCTAAAATCTGTCTTGTCCAGCTGCCAGTCTGATTTCCTTTTTTTTTTTTTTTTTTTTTTTGTGGTTTTAATTGGCTAACAGTGAGGTTTTGACAGCCTCCCGTGCCCCTCCGTGTCCCCTGCTCTGGTCACCGCGGGCCGCGCTCCTCCGCACCGCGGCCTCCGCTGCTCAGGGCCGCCCCGTTCCTGTTGCATCCGCCCTAAACATCTCACTCTACCTAGAGCAACTGCTCCTTCCTGCTACCTGTATCAAACTGTGCTTGTGCCACAGAAGTAAAAGCAAAACAAATTAGATATAGACACTGGGTCAATTAGAGCAATTGCTGTCACAGCGAGACCAAGTAAACAAAGCTGCAGGCAGCTCAAGAAAATTTCAGCCAGTGCAGCCTTGACAAGACTCAGTCCCAAGGCCATGCAAACTCAGTGCGAAGCTTACGGCCTGTTGCTGGCAATGACAATACTGTATTACAGCACTCTATGGATAAAACGTACAGAACCAGTAAAATTGTATGTTGTAATGGATGCACTTTTACCTACTGAGACCTTTATTTTCAGTTCTGTTTAGTTTTAAGCAACTCATTCATACTCTATGATACTTCATCTTTACTTTTATAATGTAAGAGTAATTCTTCATTTCTTCAACACACATATTTGTACGTACAAATATATGTGTACATATTTGTACGTATCTGTGCATAGTGGTGGTGTAGACATTCCTAAAAGCACTTGGAGTGCCACACACTCATGATGTAAAAAGCTGCAACTGAACTGAAGGTAGAAGGAAAAGAAGGGGAAGCAAAAATGTCCAACCAGCAGTGCTGCAGGGGTACAGCTTCCAAAGAGATGTTCTGGATACTGCAAGTGTGAATAGGCCATGGGAAGAACTGATTTTAGAACAGAAAGAGCTGACCATAGCCTTTAAAAGAGAGCAGAAAAGCACTAATTCATAATACTTTCCTAGGATCTAGGAGCTATTACCCTTTGCAGCAGCTTTCCCATTCCTGCCATTGCCCTTCAGGCAATGAAATTTCTACTCATCTACTTCCTGAGCATTGACTCACCAGTTATCAGTGTAATTCTTCAAAATGCAAAGAGGCAATAGAAACCCAATGGCCATTATTGAATTAAATGGTATATTGCTTATGTGCATTTAATTTCTAGCATTATAGAATTATTCCATAATTTGCCACAATGTACTTTAGCGTCTGCAGTTTCAAGATACCAGGTTCAGAGATAAGACTGTTCCTCTCTCCTCCTGCTGATACAGTTCTGTATTTGAAAACATATGCATGAAATCACACAATAGTGTACCCTGATTTAGTGAAGAACATCAGTAAATTCAAGACATCCTGTTCAGCAGCAGTCAGCTAAACCTTCATTTGTACTTACATCAATACATTTGTTGTTGCAGCTACAGCTGTGTTTAGTACAACCTTTATGTGTTAGAATTATATCATTATTGTGTTTTAATGAGTTAACATTTAAGTCTTATTTGCAAACTCACCCTGGATTCTGTTTTAATTGTTTTTAGTCACTCGCATTGTCTTTAAGTAGTTTGTACCCACCCTCACTTCACCAGCACTGGGGGAGCACGCTGAGACTACACTATTCTGTATTTATGATTACAAGGAAAAAAGCCAGATGCATTGCTATGCACACACTGACTGATAGGGACTGTTCTGTCCTTTGCACAACTTTTATTTTTCTTTGTTTTTTAAAAGCTACTGATACATCATTTGTGAAGAAGAAGTCTAGTAATGATTTTTTCTTTTAGCTTTAAAATCCCCACGCATATGAAAAATGTTTAAAATCAAGATACACCATGATTTTCAGGACGGCAATGTATTATAGATAATAGAGATGTGGTAGGTTTTACAGATCAGAGGAGTTCTCCAAAGTTTGAAGAAATCAGTTCTGTAAATATGAAATTTGACAGCAGATTTCTTTGTACAAATTAGGGCAGGGTTTATCATCAGATAAATGAATTACATACATTTCAGAGGAAAGAGGACAGAGCTGATATGATTTTGACTATGTCAAACCCATTAAATCATCCAGAATGTGGCCACAATTTTTATAGCAGATTTGTTCCCTCATTTTATTGGATGAGGAATGTGAAAAGCAAGTATTATGTGTATGTTTATTAAGACTGCATCCTACTTTTGCTTCTGTTCTGTCCACAAAAAAATGTGATGATTTACAGGTAGGAAGGATACAGCCATTTGGAGTTCCTACGGGGGCTCCCATCCTCCTGTGCTGGTGAAAGGCCAGCAGGAGATCTGTGGAGAAGGTGGTGGACCTTCAGGAAAGCAGGATCATTCTTAAACACCAGGAAGAAAGGGATCAGAATATAATTTCTGAATTTTTCGTACAAATAGCTCTCTCCAAAATGAAAATGGCTATGAGCTTAACCAGGCTGCAGACACCGGGTGTGATACTAGAGATAAGGCGCTGCGTTATGGATAAGGAGGCAGAATTATTTTCAGTCTGCCCAGCTGATGCTGGGGCTTGGAATGATTATTTTATCCGTGAGTCCATCTTCACTTCCTGTGGTCCTGCAAACAACAAACCTTCCAGTTTTGGGGGTATTGCTTTCCACCAGAAATGTCACTTGATGATAAAGCTGCTAGCAGCTTTAGCAAGGTGACATCCTTACTGTTACTGTAGCACAAATGCCATGTTAGGTGGTACTGTAGGCTTTTGTTGTTTTGCTGTGTCTCTTGCTTTTATGTATTGTTGGAATCCTGTGTACACAGAGATAACATTCATAGGTATTGGACTGCACCTCTGGCTTTACTTTGGACTTATAAATTATCCACAACAAATTCAATCACCCCATTTGAAGGTGTGGTACTGTGTGAATAACCAAGCTGAGTTTCTGTGGTAGGAAGAAAATTGTTGCACATTCATTTGACATAACTTCGGAAGCTCAGTATTATATAGTTAAGGATGATGACTACATGGTATGTACAGCAGTATAAAAATACGACAGTATCATATAGTAATTTAAATAAATGACATATAGGTTTCCACTGCTTTAACTAGTGAAGCAATTTAAACTGTAGGTTGAACAAAACAGTATCTCAAGAAATGAAAAAAGCAGAAAATAAAATTAGATTCAAGAAAAAAGTCAAAGTAAAACCAGACTCGAGATAACAACGAAAAGACTGACAGAAAAGCAGTGAACTAGACAGGTAAAACATGGGGGAAGAACCACCCTTAGTGTTTCTTTCCCAAAGTGACCTTACTTCATGCTGAAGAGTACGGAGCAGTGTTCCTGGGCACTGAGAGCACTGAAACATGGTCCACAATTGGACAAAAATGTCCTTAGTCTGAAGATGCTGCGGACAGGAAAAGACATTGGCACCCAGGCCAAGGGGTTCTCAGTATTTGGGGAGTGTGCTGTGACTTCAGAGTAATGTTTCATCGTGACGGCTCTGCAGCATCCTGGGAGAAGAAACATGCAGGTCAAAGACATATATGTGTTTCTAAAGAGATCTGAAAGGAAGAGGGTTGTGTTTGGTGCTAGTACTGAGGTTTCACAGAATGGTGCCAATTCTTATGAATGAAATTAACCCCCACGAGGGTTGGTTGGTGAGCTGCACAAAGAAAATCTGCTTGAAATGGGAAAAAAATACTAGGTGGGAAGAAAATTACCCTATTTCTGTTAACAGAAGGGCCATTTCTGAAGCCATCAGACAGCAAAGTAAGCAACTAAATAAGCAAGTAAATGCAATAGAAATTCTTTAGGTGACTTAAAACTCTTAAAGACCAAGAGTCTCATGAAGTATTAAAGAATATCATATATTCCTTGTCATTTGAGTAAAACTAATTATCTCATAGTTCACAGAATTGAACATAGTTTCCAAAAATTAGTTTCTGGTTAAAGCACCTTTGTAGCTGTATTCCCTTTTGTGCTGGAGCTTTGACCAACTTCAGCCAAAAGGAAAGTCTGGTAGCTTTACTGTAATGGTAAATTAAAGCCCATTAGATTTTTTTTTTTAGGGTGCATTTATGAAATACCAGTATATATATTGATTATTCATCTGTTAGCTTTGTGTCTGTTACCATATTTTTTAAATTATTTACTATCAGTTTATATGTTTTGTTGGCCTGAGAAAACAACCTTAGCACATTTTTTCTTCTTTGTGTTCCTAATTTTTCTTCCTTCAGGTTCAGGTACAGCCACAGAGCTGAGCGTTAGGTGGCACAGCAATTAGGGGAGTCTTTGGGAACTGAGAGCCTCCTGTGGAGGGAGAACAGGGCGCTCCCGATCCGCCTCTTCTGCCTGCCATCTCCTTCAGTGTTAGTGACCTTTGCTATTTTGACAAGTGTACAGCCATAGCCTTGTAACCCAGGGAATCACCCAGGTACCGTTGTAGCAGGCTTACAGGATTTGTGTTAAGCTAACAACACAGCCTTCAAACCCAGCACCGTGTGCCTCGGGACTTGCGTTTCAGCTTGTAGTAGCTAATGATCAAGTGATCATTGCTGTCTTCGTTTGAGCGTTTGTTTATTTTAGTACATCTGTGTGGTGCAATGCCTGCTGTTTTATGAATTTTGTAGCTAAAAGCTAGTAATAGCAAGTATTTATGCAGCACAGAAAAAGCAGTCTGTGGCCGCAGAATAAAATTTAGCATAATATGAGGAAGAACTTCTTTACTGTGAGGATGACAGAGTGCTGGAGCAGGCTGCCCAGGTAGGTTCTGGAGTCTCCTCCTTTGAAGATCTTCCAAATCCACCTGGATGCCACCCTGTACCATGCGCTCTCTGTGTCCCTGCTGGAGCAGAGGTGTTGGACTAGATGATCTCTCAGTGCTGTTCTTCACCAAAGTTAGATACTTAGGCTTTCTGAATATATTCAACTTCTTTCTGCATCTCTTTGAAGGTTGAAATAACCTCCTCTCATTTGCTTTCCCAGTCATGCAAATTTCTCACGTTCTCCTTAAATCAGTCTTCTGATATCTGATTATCATAAAATTTCTTTTGTATCTTCCACCATTGCTTTCCTCTATGATATAATATTTGCAATGGATATTCTCTCCTGGAATTCTCTCCACTTTGTAAAAATCAGTGCAGAAAAAAATGCTTTCTGTAACCTTGTGCTTAGACTTTGACATCTTCAGATATGGTTTCTCACTGAAATGCCTGCATTAATCATTAATTTTGCATAGAAGATAGAGATGGAAGCAGTAGAATAACTAAGATATTTTAAGTCTTTTGCTCTCTTTCTCCCTATTTATAAAATATCTTCCTACATATCATTTATTATCTGTGTAGGGTTTATACTGTGGCCAATTTCCTTTTTAAGAACAAAACAGTTTTTAGAACATGTTAGGTCATTATCCAGAGACTTTTCTCACTCCCGTCACATCACTATGCTCAGTGGTGTGGGAAGCTCATGCCTTGTGAAACGTCCACTCTGACAGAAAATGAATGACAAGGGAAAATGTAAAACATGCAAACAAAACTTCTTACATAAACCTATTATTTTTTGCTGGTCTGAACAACATACTTTCCAGTTTGTTGTAGACATTCCTCTCCTACATGCGTTACATACTCAGACATATTCCAATCATTCCTTGTCTTCTGTAGGGTATCTGCCTAAAGAACAGTCAGAAAATTTTATTTTGGTGATGATAGAAGTAGGCGATGAAAATAAAAGTGGCTTTTCCTGGGTGCTGTGCTCCTGATGCATCACTTGTGCCCATCTTCAATGTAGTTTCTGGTAATTTCCAATACCTTCAGACCCTCAAAATAGCTCACTAAGTTGAATTCCTTTTTTTTTTTCAGTACATATCTTATTTTTTGCATCTTTTCCCCATTTTCATCTTCCTAGCATTTTCTATTTAAGCCTTTAAAGGCAAATCTAAGTTGTCCTTTATCTCTTGAAAGCTGTCAAACCTTAAACTTGCTTTTATTTCATAAATTATTTTTGCTTGTTTAATTATACAATGAGTAGCCTGCATTAAAAAAAAAAAAAAAATAAAGTAAGCCATTAGAAAAGAGAACTTTCTTAGACTGAGGTCAGGTATTCTGCTGAAATATGTTATTTACTGATACCTCTTGCCTTTATTTGGTCTTCTTATTTCTATCAAAATTGTAAACTGTACAAGAAAGTGGTTCTGTAGGGTTACATATTTCATGCAATATGTATACAATAAGCTGTTTATACTTCATTCATTAATAGCTGCATTATTTTGCAGGATGATCAAAATATATTTTGGTACTATATACTTATATATATACTATATTTTGGCTGTAACTTTCTTGACAGATAATATGCCACCTTATATATACTTAAATATCTTCAGCATTTCATTGTTATACCTGTTGTAATTTATTGTGATATGATATTGGTGAAGTAGATTCTTAAAATGATTAAAGAATAGTACATTTGATGCAATGTGTTTCAATGAATTGTTTGCATTTCTTGCATGGCCATCACAGAAAACCAAGCAAAATGAAAGACCTTTAATGGGAATAAAAACTGAAACTACTTCTGTCTTCAAGAATTAAGGGACTGTCAAACTGTTAAACCAGATGCGCAGTCCATTAAAAGTAAAGAAAGCTTTTCTTATCAATATTTTTCAAAATAAGCTGCTATAAGAAAAGAGTTATTTCCAACTAAAACTTACGAAACATATTGAGGGCTGCCTTTGCATGTGGTTTCAAGTGAAAGCAGCATTTTTAAAATGTCAGCAATGTTTGAAATGCTGTGAAAGGACTGTCAACAAGACAGACTGTACTTTAAAAAGGAAGAATGCAGATCCACCGGCGTCAGGATTGTTAGCATATTGAGAGTCTATGGAGTTCTAGCTGCAAAGAAATACAAGCAGAGTAAATGCAAGAAATTTCCTTAATCTAAGTGAATTGAATTGTTAATTAGCTTTCAAGAACTAGAGCCAAGCCCATATTTTGGAATACCAGTAAAGCCTGACAGAAGCTTGAAAAGCAGACCTGTAGTTGTGCATATTTGCTCTCTTGCAAGTGAAGTACTAGTAACAGGTTCTTTAAAAAAATCTTGATAGTGGATAAAGAAGAAAAACCTGTCAGCTGCCATAATAAGCACCTTCTCCTCAAAGCCAACATGCCGTGTTATATATTTTCTATTTCCTCAAATTCATTTAGGCAAAAACTATTCAGCTGTACTTTAGCAAAAACTTATTTCTGCTTCTGTTTCAATGGAAATCCCGAACAGTTAAACC
Organism: Nothoprocta perdicaria; assembly: GCF_003342845.1. Taxonomy (NCBI): domain Eukaryota; kingdom Metazoa; phylum Chordata; class Aves; order Tinamiformes; family Tinamidae; genus Nothoprocta; species Nothoprocta perdicaria. The sequence continues at coordinate 622,940 of NW_020455506.1, forward strand.
TTATGAAATTCTCTATTCCAGACTTCTCTCACCTGCTTAACTAATAGACTTTCTTTTCTTGTCAAGTTATAATGAGGTTGCTGCAGAGCCATATGACAAAATGCTTTGTGAAGGGTGAGTCATTTTCATCAAATATCATGAATGACATTAACAACAGAGAGGCTTTTTGAATTTAATGGAAAAAATCATTCCATTCTTTCAGCATCATTCAGGATGTATTTTTAGAAGGCTGTATTGGCACTTATTATAAAGCATTTAGCATTTTGTGCATATATAAAAAATAGTCATATAAACATCAGCAGTAATGGATTATTGCATCTTCTGCATTTCTTTTTCTTTCTTCCAGTACATACTGTATCTCTAACTTTTCTATGATTAAAATCATTTAGCCTTCTAGCCAAGCCTCAATACATTCAATATGTCTGTTCTTCTGTTCTTATTTTTCTTTCTTTTTTTTTTCCCCGAAGAACACAGGAATATGAACATAGTTCCAAGCCATTCCTTTGCTTTTCCATAAGGCTACATATAGAATTTGTTAATGTGGTAATTGAAAACTGACTTGTAGGGTCTTTAAATAACAAAATGTGACAATTCGCAAGGTTTTGCCTTTCACAAATTCACTGATGCTTTCCTTTTCTTGTCTTCATTGTATGTTTACATTCAATTTTATTTTGGAATTTTCCTCCAGACTTTCCCACTTGGTAACCATAGCCCTGCACATTTGGAAAAAGGCTATTTTTTGTACTTTAGAATTAGTGGTAATGCAGTGCTTTACAATCATATATCTTTTGTGAATTCCAGTATTTTTACTAAACAAAACTGATTTTTTTTTTCTCAAAAGTGTGACCATAATAAAATAGGAAATTTTATTATGGATTATATATTGTGTTTATCTTTAAGGCAGTTTATTTTTGAGCAGTTCTTCTTCTAAGAAAGGCTTGTCTTTATAGTATAGAAAATTTATTTCTAGAATTCAACAAAAAGAATATTGTGCATTTTATCTCCTATATGCGATTTTGTTTCATTATAAATATTTCATATTATAAAGTTTCCTCAAAGAGCTTCACAATCCATCTATAATTATTCTACCAAAACCAAATGTAGCAATGAATCCCCTGAAATCTTCTGCCTTGGCCCAGTTTATACCCTCCTCTATCCATCTTCTATTTATTTGCGTTGTACTTAAAATCTAGGTATTAAAAAAAAAGAGCAATTAAAAAAGAAAGGTGGAGTGAATGTTTTGCCAGTATAGAAGACTTCCTTTAAACTGAAATATATCCCTCATTTCTGAATGAAAAAAAAAATCAAAAGCCAAAAGAAATTCTCTTTAATGTACATGTATTACTATTTATTATTATTATAATTTTATTTAAGGCCATGATGGCCTTGAATCATCTGAGAGGATATTATTTCTACCTTCGATATAAAGCTGTAAATGTATGTAAGTCATACTGATCTTGTAGTGGATCAGTTCTAGTTATGTACCAGAAACACAGATGTAATGGAAGAGGTTTTGGTAGCAAGTGCTTAGTAGAGCCCTGAGAGTGTGTCTGTATGTGCTCATCCTTATGTACGTGTCTCTTCTGATGCACCTTTTTCTTAGTAGACGGAACAGTTAATGACTGCAAAAAGACTGTATGTGTGACTAGGTTGTGCTAACAGAAGTTCAGTTACGTTATTAGGAAACTACAGCTTGAGGCTGTGGAAAAATAAGTGTTGTGAGCCAGGTCCCCAAAAGCGCAAACACAAAATGGCAGCTCAGGAGAAAGGGCGAGCACAGGGTGGTGTCAGCGGCTTCAGGACTGCAAGTAACAAATCGTCAGTAACTTGAGATGCTGAGTAAAAATGCTTTTACAGATAAAGAAGGAAACACAGCACATCATAGAATAAATCTAGATACAACACAGAAATGCAAAGTAAATGCAAGTATGTCATCAGTTTTAGCAAATGTATAAAAACGACTCTTAGGCATGGGATGATTGTCTCCAACAGTGAGGAGGAGAAAAAAACTATTGATGTAAAAGAACTGTTATCTTCCTGGCAGACAGGCACAAGGAGCTGCCACCAACACCACTGTCAACAGCAAACTCTCCTGAGGAAAGACCCTGGGACTTGGCTTGTTGCGGAGCTCTCAGTGCTGCCAGAACCACAGGGACCTTGGCTTAGCAGCCAGGGCCACAGGAGGGGTGAACATAGCACTGGGGAGAGCAGTCCATGTTAGAAAGTTTGTATACATCAGTTTTCCTTGTGTCATTATTGGAAATGACCTGAAATAATCAAAAGACTAGTACTAATTTTATGGTTGGGCTATTAAGACTTCAATGGGATTAGCAGTAAATCCTTGGCTTAGTTTATAAGGTGTAACTTCAGCCCAGATAAACTGCAGGGATGTTTCATCTGGTCTCTGTGGCCTGGAGTAGAACTTGTTAAACCTCGATGCAATGTTGATTTCTTGAAGGGACTAGTATGTCTAATGGGCAGTTCATATATCTGTAAGACAGAAGGTCAGACAGTGTGAAAGTAGATAGCATAATTTTGTAACAATAATAGTGATTTCCAGGCACAAGCTTCTCTCCAAGATATTATTTGTAGGAAACCATTCCTTTATTATGAAGGAATAAATCTTTCTGAAAAACAAATAAATATCAAGACCTACACAGAAATAGCATAGGTTTATATATGAAGACATTGCTGCAATCTACATTTTTTTTTTCTCATTTGATAGTATTACAATAAACTAATTTAGAAGACTATAATCCTTTGTGATTCAATAGTAGCGTTAGTGCTGCTTTTCTAAAAAGGCTACAGTGCTAATGATTTCTTTAAAATTATTGTATGTTTATTTCAATTCACAGTTAAATAACATAATATTAATACTTTATTTTAGACTGAATTTGTAGACATTGGTCACAGAATTCCCTAGCAAATTAGGAAAGAGCTAGAACAAAACTGCTTTTAGTAGTATGCTGGAATTATGACATTCCTTTTCCTGCTGTGAAGTAGGTGGTGATAACTAGGACTCCCAGGTACTACATATTATTAAAACCATAATAATAATATAGGGAGTAGAACTCCAGAGCCAAGATGGAGCTCAGCCCTTGCTGCTAGTATTTCAGCTCCACAGGGAACGTGACAGATTAAGTAAGGAGCACAATCCTATGGAAAATCTCAATAGAATTAGGCCAGCTGTGTTCTATAAATATTCAGTGGCATCCAATAAAAATAACTTCAGAATTTTGCACAAAAAGAATGTAAAATTAAAGTACTGCGTGTATCTTTTAACAGGCAGTATATCCAGTGTATATTGTCCTAACAGACCACTAAGAGTTATTCAGGAAGATGCAGTGAATAAGTTTCCTCTTACCTCTTTTTTGACTTCCATGGTCTTCTATGGAATCAACTTAGGCTGCCATTATAGTTAATAGAAAGAAATAGATGTGTTAAATGACTTATCTGACTCTGACAGACTTATTTAAAATGGCTTGTGCTTTAGGAGTATCTATTTCCTTTCCTTACCCAGCTATAAGAAGAAAAGAAGCCATTTCCTTTTTATTTCTCTTTCTCGTTTTTTTTTTTTTTTTTTTTTTTTTTTTTTTTTTTTTTTTTTTTTTTTTTTTTTTTTTGTATAATATTGCTACTCTTCATTTTCCTGAAATTTCTGAGATATTCCAAGATTTGTTAATTTTTTTATATTATCATTAAATGTTCACAACATGTAGGTACAGTATTTAATTTCCACAGGCTACGCATTTACGTATGTAGTATGAGAGGCAAAGTAGGTTGCCTTCTTTAGATGTATCTGTCACACTCATGGTAAAAGATGTTCCACAACCAGTAAAATTTTAACTATCTGGGCAGATGAATGTGGTGAACATGAAACAGTTGTTTCCACTTGAAAATGTGTCCAGCAACATCATCGTGTTCATTTAAAACATTATAAATTATATTGTGATTTTCCTTCTTGGAACTGTGCAGTATTAAAGGAAGAAAACTGTAGCCTAACCCTGGCAAACATGCAGGGTTTTGTGGTGAAGGGGTGAGTTTGGGGTGAATTGTGATTTTGGGGTGGAATTGGGGTGAAGGGAAGGACTCCTGTAACATGGACTCCCTCCACGTTATTGGCCAGTTGCAAATTTGTGACAATATAGACTGTTTTCCCCATCTCTTGCAAACTCCCAGAACTCCCAGACTGCAAAACCAACATGACAGCTTCCCTTATGCTTTATTGAGTGAGATTCTAGTATTGTATGCTGGATAAAAGGAACCAATCCTAATTAAATCACGGGCAGTTAGAATTCTATTTAGTATTGATCATGCATTTAACAGCAAAGACTCCAAGATCCTGGATCACTATCTATTGACATCCTAACCCCTTGAGAGGTAATTAACAATGAAGCCATCGGTATCGGATTAAACATCTTGCCTGTGGTTTATTCTCTGCGTGGGATTTTCTTTTGGCCTCCTTTACAATTCTTGCATATAGAAACAGACCTACAGCTTTAAGTTAAGGTGCCAGAATTTTCATATCAAATAAAAAACTGTCATTTGTTTTTTTCTGTGATTAAATAATTTTGAAAGGTTAAAAAGCTTTTTGAAATTATTTGCCATTAAGTTTCTGCAGAGTGTCTTGAAGAAGCAAGCACTGTCACTGGTTTGACAACCAAATATTTATATCCCAGAGTAACCTTAGAATGAAAAATTAATTTATTATTTAGTAAAGCTACTAGCTTTTTTTTTTTTTTTTTTTAATCTTTGCATGGGTAATTTTAAAGTTGCATTGGGAAGTTAATTACTGTGTCTTCAAATCTTAGAAACAACAACAACAAAAAAAAACAGTTGAAAAAAATAGAAAAAAAAAGCTATGTTCAGGTCCAGTGTGAACAGAAGACACTGTTCACTGTATAGCTAAATTATGGCTTGGTGTTCTGAGATTAATTAATGTATATTACAAAGGAAAAGAAGCAAATATTAGAAAAATGAGAGAATGTTAAATATTTGATAAATGACAACAGAATAATATACAATTAAAGGCTTTAATTAGTTCTTTAATATATTTAAAATAAATAAAATGCAAGAAAATAGACTTTAATTTTTTCAGTCAAATCTCATATAGAATAATTTGCCAGTCAAGCACTGAAATATAAAACATTTACTTAATTATTAATAGTAGCCAAAAAGCTGGTTAAATATTAAGACTTGAAGAAAATAGGGAACATGGAACATCATTATGCCACTGGATAAATTCATCCTGCACTGAGGACTGCAGCACCTGCAGTACAGGAGCTTCACTGATGCATGCCATATTCAAAGATGAAGGAGAAATAAACAGAAAAAATGTGGAAAAGGTTTATAAAAAGACAAACATGCTAGAAAGTAGGATGCAGTGTCCCTGGGAGGAGTGGATAAGTAGGCTTAGACTCCTCCAGATGGATGAAGATAGGAGGACATGAGAAAAAAGAGGGAAAGCCATGAAAACCATGGAGAAAGAGAAGGGTGAATGTACTGCTCATGCACTGTCACGGAGCAGAGCAAGGTAGCACTTACTGGAATTAGCAAGGGACGGGTTCAGAAGAAGCAACGGGAGGGAATTCCTCACGCATGTAATTGAGCTGTAGAACCATGTGGATGCTGGCAGTCTACATGGCTTAAAATTATGGAAGAGGAAGCCATCCACATAACAAATCCCCCAAAAGTCATGTCACATTACTCAGAAAATCACTGACCTGCAAATTGCTGGAGACTGAGAGAATAGTCTGGGGAAACAGTATTATATTCTTGTCCTATTCTTTTTCTTTTTTCTAAATATTAGCTATTGGCTAAGATAGTAAGACAGGCCTGGTAAACTTCTGATGCATTATGTGCATGCTTATATTTCTATAATTAACAGATATATTTGACAGATATGTAACTAGCACGTGTTAAAGATTTGGAGAGCAGTAGCTCTCAATGCCTGATGAAAATTCTGTCAGTCTTTGAAAAGAAAAATCAGGAACTGATCCTACAGGATCTTACCTATTCTTAAAATTGGGCCAGAAAGGAAGCTTTGACTCTACCTGGCATGCTCTGTCCCCTTTGCCTCCTCCCCACCCAGTCACTAAACTCAGTAAACCTTTAAACAACATGAGCTCCTTGCAAATTTAGCTCAAAGGCATGACTATGCACTGTTTCTTAAAAAAAGGAGCAAAACATGGCTTAGTGAAGCACAGGAACATGCCAAAGAGCATCACAAAATTTCTGTGTTACACAGTTCCATTTTGTCACCCTAAAGGGCAGAGTGAGGAAGAAGAATCTGAATGCAGAATGTCAAAGGCCCAGTAGTCTTACATATATAGCTCAATTTTTCCATTCTTTCATTAAAAACAAAGGTCCCATTTCTCAAATATATGAGATATTTTGCTTCTTCATTCACATATAGCAAGATATCGTAGTAGTATTGCAAGTTCTAATGCTTTTGGAAGCAAAGCTTTAGAGATCTAGTCTTAAAATTTTGTTCTGCTACTGATTTCCAGTGAGTGCTGTGTCGGTTTGGTGTGTTCTTAGGTGTATTTCAAGTGTCCAGCCTAGCTGTTGCTTTATAAAACAGATTTGCCTTACACCAAAAATTGCTGTGATGATAAATATTATCATCATAAATATAATTCTATTATGATGATACTGTGTGGTCACAAATAGATACTTTAGTGTAATGGCAGATTGTGTATTTGCACTGTTTGTTTCTTCCCCGGTTTCTATTGCTGTTGATTCCCATTTTCCAGCACATCTTTTCTGAACTAGGAAGCCAGTTTTGAAACTATTCTGGTGAAAATTCCTTCCACTTTTATAGAGTTTCTGTATTTACAGAGTTATAGAGTTGCTGTATTTACAACAGCATGTGAAGAAAATGAGGTTTTGATTATTTTTTAATCAAAACTTACCTAGCCTTTTTTAGGTCACCATAGAAAAGTAAATCAAATTATGGACTGGCTCACATTTGCCAGTGAAAATTCTGAAAAATTCTATTGGCTTCAAGAAGAACAAGTCTTCACGTGTGAATAGGCTGAGCAAGCATTGGTTCAATCCAGCATGTGTGCATGTGTGCACACACATTTCTTTTTCCTTTGGACAGCAGTATTTAAATAATATATTTTTAAGACATACACACAGAAAAAGGCTGTTCTAAATAAAGACTTCCTCTGGAGATTAGCTCCTATTGTCCCAAGACATTGCAGCGCATATTGTTTCTTCCTATCGAGACTCCATTGTCCCTCCTATTGCATTTTCTAATTGAAATCTTTTCATGGAAAAAATTCTTCCAAAATGACAATTCTATATTGTGCTGGTAATTTTAAATATCAATACATTGACATTTAAGCAGCCTGCTGAAGGAATTTTGTATTAATAATTGTGAGATCCCTGCAAATTGAATGATGCATAAGTATTCCTCTGTACGTCCTTTAGAATATCACGGCATTTCTGGCCTCAGTAGTCTCCGTTCTGTGATTCTGAGAAGAATTGGTCAGGAACAGTTCATAAAATACCCCAGCCTGAATTCTTTTGGACATTGACTGTCTGTTAACCAAGTCATTATTTAAGATGTGATGTTCACAGCAGTATCAGGGACCACCTCATGTGACAAGAAAAAAAAAATTCTTCTTCTAATGTAGCACATGGGATAGCATTGGGAAGGCAATTTCCTGTTTTGATCTCTAAATGTTTGTATATAAATGTTTAGTGTATATTGTCCTCCCCGTTATATAGTATAGATTGGGCCAATAATGAAATTCATTTGTGATATTTATAGTTAAAAGAATGAATAGGGTAAATAAAAGAGACATATGGACATTAGTCTGATGGATTTACAGATACTGAAAACACCTTATATATTTATCATGTCAAAATGGAGAGGTGATTTAATTACAGTCCATAAATATTTTCACAACGTGAAAATAAAAGGTCCATTAATTTAGCAGGAAAGGGCATAACAAAGACACCTGGCAGGAAGATGAAACCATGCAAATTCAAATAGAAAACTTCTTTTTGCAAGTATGTGACTGTCTATTACAGTAAATGGAGAAGTGGCACCTTTGCTAGTTTTCATGCTCAGTTCACAAGAACACTTCTCATTCAGATTATTTAGTTATTGCTGGTTTTGTGGAATTCAGTTCTTGGCTGTTCCAAAAATGTTAAATATTCCTTTTTGGCAAATCCAAAGTAGCCCTCCTCTCCACCAAGTAAAATAATCTAAGAAGGAACCCAAAGATAATATTTTCCTTTTAAAGATTATTTAAAAGTAAAATTGTTTAAGCTATAAGAAGACAGTGGTTTTTGCTTTGTTTCTGTTCTCATTTTCTTTCCTCTTCCTTGCTCACTCCCACATCAAACGTTCTTGAAAATCTTTTAAAAAGAGGATAAAATTATGATCATTTGGCAGTATTAAAAGTTGTGCTGCTTTCCTGGAAAAAAAAAAAAAGAAAGATCTACCTACCTGAAGTATATTTTTTAGACTCTGAATTGATTAAAAGTTATCCTTTAGTTTGCAAGTTGTTAAGATTCAAGGTAGTATGAAACTGAATAGCCAGAAGCCAAGCCAGATCCTAGGAGTCTCATCTGGAAAGTGGAGGAGTTTCCTCCTCTGTGACCTGAGATGTTTTATTAAAACCAAAAGAGGGAACGATCCCATTCCCAAGGTTAGAAATTGTTTTGTGAAATGATCTAGCGCTCTGTTGCTTTTCTGTTTACAGTCAAGCCTAGGAAAGGTTACAACCTTATGGAAAGACTCAGGGTATCTGAATCTACCAAATGCACCTCCAGTAGTGAGCCAGTCTTTCATCTTTCCCTAGAAACCTCCGAGAGGTTCATCTCTCTTCCCCTCTTGCTGAGTTTCAAATCAATGCGGGTGAGAGTTTTGTTTATGAAGCTACTTGTCAAATGGGCTCCAGATAATGCTAAGGCACTAATGGCTTTTTAAAATTCTGTTGTGTTATATTTGGTTAATAAACTTGTTTAATTTACAATCAATACAGTTGAAGGACTGTTTATATGGTGCTTGCTAAGGGTTATTAAAAAAAGATGAGAAAGAGAGAGAGAAAAGGATATGAGGTATTTGCAAGCACTGGCCAAAACAACTTCTGTCTGTAGATACAAATACGTAATTCCCTATTTATTGTAACACTAGAGCTAAGTTAAAGTGAATCTTGAAAATACAAATGAAGGCTGAAGAAATGAGCTCTCTTCCTATTTCTCTAATGATTTTCAGTAAGAGAAACATTTATGCAGAGTTTGTAAAGAGCTATCAAAAGTGAAGGCTGTAGAAAAGAAGAATGGTGAGGCTTTGTGAAGCTTTATTTATGGAAGAAGCAAAACCCTTGTTGGCAGTGGAATAGATATATGCTCCTCCATTCATTATCCAGTTGGAGCATCGCTGCCTCCAGTCACTTGGTCACAGTATAGTCAACACTTGATTTTATGTGAAAGGGAGCTAAGACTGACTGCATAAGAGTTCTGTAAGTAGACATAGGAAAACATTAGCAAAAATTATAACTGCACATAATATACTTTAGCAAGTATTAGTTATTAAATTGACAGGTCAATCAAGGTCTTCCAGGTTTATGCCAACATAACTGCACACAGTACTCAGAAGATAATTTGGGCCATTAATATATTATCTTAGATCATTCCTTAATGCAAACACGTAAATTGCTAACATAGAACCACATTAATTAAACTACATCTTATTAATTACTTGTAGACTTCTAAAAAGGCAGTCAAGTGTTGCAGATACCATTTTATAACCTTTAATGATGTCCTGTTATAGGAGATCCTATTATACTGCTATGATATTTTCTATAAATTGGCTGCTCAATTTAATCTGCACAATCAAAAGCATTACAAATTCTGTGTGTGCTGTCTGGATTTCTATTCTTCAGAGACTTTGTATAGTCTTAAAGAAGCTTTCATGATAAAAATATTTTTGATCTGTCTAGGATTCTCCATCATGGCGAGAGAGGATGTCAAGACACAGTACACCTTAACTTAGGCTCATCGTACTTAAGCCCACCCATTTTTTTCATCCTTTTGCTTAGTAATTTGAAAGAGACTTTCAAAACATCCAACCAATGAAGTACTACTCAAAAACAGTCCATGCTACTTTTCACTCTTGTCCTTTGAAATTTCTCCTCTTTCTAATGCATAGAACATTTTCCTGTATCATAGCATATGTAAAATGATCTCTCTTTTCCCTCACATACTTTCAATAAACTGATGTGAATGATTTTAATTTCTTAGTTGATGATAATTTCTCACTGCTGTAACTTTCGTGCTCCTTTTCCCTGTAGATTCTCTCAAAACAGGAATGTAGTATAAACTTTGCCATGTTTAATTTAACGTGCAGGGTCTGAATGACAGAAGTCTGTCACTTTTTTTGTATCTGTAAGTGGCAGTCCATGCCTCGGAGACTAGAAATAATAAAAAGTTTTAATAAGATTCAATATTAGCACAAATTCCCAAGGTAATTTCTTGTCCCAAGTTGTCCTTTGCTTCTTAACCAAGATCTTGAATGAAAGGAAATGCATATTGAAACTAGTTTGTGTATATATGTTGAAATTAAAAATTGCTGTATTTTTAGCAACAGATATTTCGTTTGCTTAATTTGCATTTCTGAACTGTTAACAGTGAAAGACATTTCACTGAAGTTAACAAAACATGCCTTTTTAAGAAGCTTATGTTATTTTCCAGTTCCCCCTTAAGTATCTGATTGTCAGCTTGTAACTTTCTGTCTTTATCATTAATAGTCTTGCAGTAAAATTTCTTTTCCGAATCAGGCACACATGTTTCAGTGGTGGACATACTATCTTTCAGCTTCAACAGAGGTGACTTGGGTTCTGCTTTAACACATTTTTATTGCAATAACAATTACCTCAATTTCAGCTTTTCTTAGGAGACAGTAACAAATGAATGTTTTTCTGTTTGTCGTTATGTATATACCTGACTAATTCTCTAAGTGAAGAGAAAAAGATATGAGATTCAAGAGGGCATCAAAGAAGCATTTAGTGAAAAAAAAATCCCTTCTCGAAAATGCAAACCATTTCTCTAGAACTGAGTCTTATTTTAAAAGTGACAAATTCGGTCCAAACCTAACACAAAACAAGAAGTCCTTTCCTCTCAAACCCCACAATGCTGTCATCAACATTTCTTTCAGGGAGAGCATTCTGGAGAACATGGGCTAAATTTAACAGATTTGTGGTACTTGGATCAGCAGTAAATTTTGCCTGGCCGTGTTGGATAGCTTAGCATGTGCTTTTGAGGAATTATTAACAGATGTGTCTCAAGTTGTCTTTAATGATGGTCTCTGCTCGACAGCCCTCTATACCTGAGGATATAGTCTGGCATTCTCTGGGGAAACAAAGTGGTTAGAAGTTAGGTGTAACAGGGTTTAAGTAGGGCATGAAAACACACTTCCTGGCCTGGGGCTTAAAATCAAAGCAGGCCAAGGAAAAAGATTTCTATTAGAGACTCCTGGTGAAATAAAACACCAGGGAGCCTCATGGTTGTGGGAAAAAAAAAAAATGCAGCATTTTGGGGGAAAAAAAAGTTCTTTTAATTTAATTCTCCACTTGAGGTGCAATGCAATTGCTCTAGTGAACGAGTACACAAGAAGGGAGAGTGCTTTACTCGACTGAAGGACTTTTGCCTAAGAAAGTAAATCTGTGGATAGACAGAGTGATGAGAAAGTCCTGAAACTACAGCCAAACTGGGCTTGATACAGGAACAAATGTTGCTACCAGTCACTGCTTAGAATTGCATTGGCTGTTGCAAGGCTGAGATAATGGCAATAATAATAATCCTAGTAATTTCCCTTTAGAGTTTCTCTGTTTAAATACTACATTTTTACTTGGAACACAACACAGATGTAGCTTGGGCTGTGATCACTATGTGCAACCACATAGCTCTGTGATACAGCATGGCCACTGCCAAGAGCAGGCCATAAGCTCGGTGCTGAGTTTCCAAGACCTCAGGCCTGAGGCTTGTCAAGGCTGCACTGGCTGGAATTTTCTGGAGGTACCTGCAGGTTTCACGTGGTTTGGTTGTGCTAGCTGGGAGTGCAGGTCCTCTAGCTGGTCCAGTACCCATGTCTGATGTGTATGTGTGGTTTTAGCAGGAAGCAGGAAGAAGCAGTTGCTCTAGGTAGCATGAGATACTTAGGGTGGACGCAGTGAGATGGTGTAGAAAAACCTGGGCCTGTACGATACGAGTGGTGCTGCGAAGCGGAGGCCGAGGCTGCAGTGCAGAGGAGCCTGGCACCCGGTGACAGGAGGTGGGCATGGGGGCTCTCAGCCCTCAAAATGGCTGAGGTGGGCATGGGGTCTCCCAGCCCTCAAAATGGCTGAGGTGGGCATGGGGGCCCTCAGTTGCACATAACTACGGCTCCAAGGGCTTGCTCTTGCCATCGTTATTGAGGAACATTACTGTAACAGCTGTGGGAATAAATCTATAGCTAATGTTCATATGTTCATAACATGAGTCCTAGGGATGTTTACATTTTTTTTTAATAAAATGGACATTTTTTAAAAACTTTTTTTGAGGTGCAGAACCACTGCTTGCTTTAATTGCAGTGTAGCCATAATGAATATAGTTTAATTTGAGTTGTGAAAATTCATCATGATCACAGCTGAGTACTAAACATAACAATCAGATGGAAAAGTTTTCAAGGCTGTCAATATAAAAAGTTATTTTTTGTTGAGATATTAGCATTTCTTTCCTCTTCAGACTGCAGCCTTTCCCTGAAGAGGTTATAGGTCATTTTAAGAACAGATTCTGGGATTTCTTTACTGTGAACCCAAGAGCGGTAGTTAAAGAATTGCCAAGTTCATCAGTTAAATCTGCAGGCTCCTCAACCAGAGAGCCACTGAGGAGGGCAGTCAAGGTGAAGATGAGGTCAAAGAAAATAAGGAGAGTGTGTACTTTTGTACGAAAATAACCCTCCTACTTTTTATATTCTACACAGTCATTATCCGAGTGATGAAAAACTCAGTAAGGATCAGAGAGCTTTTCAAGTTGTGCCATATAGCAAATATTAATTTTTAATCTTAGGAAATTTAATGGATATTAATGGCTGTATTAATAGTGATATTTTGTACTCTTCTGTGAAGGTATGATTTCTTTATAATTTAGGTACTAGAAGAAATTGCACAGGTAAGTGTCTGTGTAAGTTGGTTATTCTTGCATTACATTGCAGATAGTGTTGGGAAGAACATAGTATTTATAATAATTCAGTAATTCTAGAAGTCACTGGGAAGGGACTTCTGCATCTGGGGAGTCTGAAGTTTATGCACCGTTTTTATGGTCACTTTTTTTTTTTTTTTTGCATGGAAAGACATTCAAGAGGCATCACACATTTTAAGTAAGAACTGTATATATTTTAGTTTTCTCTGAGTTTTCATTTGTTTTTCCCTTTCCATCAAAAGTGGGTAATGGATTGATAGAGTTTTATTCAGAAAAGCTGCATTTGTACAAGAAATAGCTCTTTTCTAAATGTTTTTAAACTGACAGGGTTTAAGAAAAATATCTGTGCATTTATGTTCGCTTTACAAAATTACTTTGAGGTCCTCATCTTTTCTATGCAGAAATGCATATTGAGTTGAACCAGGGGAATGCTTTCCTGCATTAATAATACTAAAGCTTATGCACAGCCTAACCCCTCCCCGCATCTTCCTGGAAATCCCCAATTGTCATAATCCTGTTAAAGCAATCTGTATTTCTTCCACATTTAACAAAAACCTTTCTATAAGACTTTTTATAAGCAAGGATTTGTGCATGAATGGTAACCATTCTGAGGTACTTCAATCAAAGCCTTCTGCACAATAAAATGGTCATAATACTTAATGATTTGCCTTTTGCAGCAATACTTTTTGCCCTGATCCCAAGCCTTTTATGTAATCAGAATGCAGTTACAAGTGCCCTGATGCAAAGTGTGTTGATATGCTAGATAAAAATGCATTAATATTCTGTACTAGGAAATATGCACAGTAATTTTTGACCTCAGAATGAATAATAATTGGAAAAATTATAGAGGAATCTAATTCTGTGGAATGAAATTACCTATGCTAGAATTTGAGCCAGAACCTTGAGCTGACACTCCTGTCTCTGAAGTCTGTAAAAGCTGCACAGCTAGCGACTGTCCTTTTTCATTTCACCTTGTAATGCAGTAGTGCATATTAGTACATTTCAGAAATATGTTTAATGCTAAAGCAAAATAAAATCATAGCATTAACTTTAAAAGCACTATGGGAACTTGATATTTGGTATGTATGAGATAAAAGGGTGACTTGTGCTTTACTCTACTGTAAGAATTTCCTAGCTTTGACCAAATCTAAGCTTTTGACCAAGTCGCTTTTACACACACTGTCCAGATTGTGTTGCCAATTTTTGCCAAAAATAAAGGCATTCTTGTCTTCATCCGGCTTTCTTTAAACCTTGGTGTAAGTCTCCACTGAAAGTAGAAGTCATGATTATTTTCTACTCTTTTTTTTTTTTTTTTTTTTTTTTTTTTTAAGGAAAGAGATCGTTTGAAGTAAGATAAAGGGAATGGATGCATTTGGATATAGTGTACTGAAAATAGGAACAAGATTATAAATTTCACACTTAGGTCTTCTGGTGACATTACTGTGCACTACAGCCTTCGTTTAAAGGGAAGCCTCTTTTACCAGAGTATGTGGTAAAATGTGGTGCACAATAAAGCAGAAGAAAGCCAGAACACCTTTAGCAAATTTCAGCTTTTTTTATTGAATGCCAGCTGAGGGAGAATAGGTAAGAGTTTGGCCACATCTGGCTAATATCCACATTCTATTATTATTTCCTTAACAGCAATGCATGTTAAAAAGAATAATATAAATCAGTTAAAAGTCTTTTTCTCTGGGGTGACAGCACTTCAAAATAATGCTCATAATGCTCTAAAGATGCACAGAAGTATGATTAGCCCCATTTTACAATTGGGCACCAGAAATGCTGACACTTCACTGAAATGATACATAAAAACCTGGGAGAGCATAAAACTGAAATTAGATATTTTGAGCCCTCCACTGGTTTCTTTAGCATCGCTAGCAACTGCTTTTGAAATTGGTATGCCAAGTTACTCTGATTATGGTGCCAGATTACACTGTTTTCAGAATAAATAGCAGGATCCACTAAAAAAATTTATAGTTACAAGCTAAGAATGACATATCTGATGGACAGTACAGAAGAACCTATTTCATGTGCTGATCTGCAAATATAAATCAGGAATTCTTGACCTAGTTCATTCAAAAAACTCTAACTTGAGAGCAAAAGAAGAAGTTCTGCTCAGCACTGGCATCGGGTAGCACATGAAATTATTATATTGCACATATGAGGAGAGCAGAAGAAGGTTGCTTTGTTAATAATGAGTTGGACGTGAGGAAATATTCTGACAGTCATTTAATCTGTAGTTGCAATACTTATGTGCGAGAGATTTATAGTTCACCTCTTTCATGGATTATTGGCCCACTACACAGGTTTTATTGCTTGGCTGCAAAACAATAGCTCATGATTAACAGTGGTAGAGAGCAGTGGAGGACTGTATTCGGCTTTCTATTTAAGTTATCCCAAATTTTTGTCCATTTTCTTTTTGTTTGCTCATTTTTTTTGTTTATAATTCAGGCCTGGAGTTTATCTGTTGCATGTTTTGGTCTGATTATTTTGTTTTAATGTAGTCAACAAAACTTTGATTCATTTGCTCATTCCCTTGTTTGGTATATTTATTTTTTTCTCTTTTTTTTTTTGTTTATTTTGTTTTGTTTTGTTTTGACTCTGCTTTTTAAATAACAAGATTTGGGAGATATTACTTTGCCAAAATTTGAAATCCATCAAACATTATGAGCTAAAGTCATCCCTCGTGTGATTTCATTGTATTCATTAGTGCTGTGCCAGAGATTAATTTGGCCTCTTGAGTTCCAGTTTTGGCAATGAAAATAAATTATTAAGATTTATATTCTTGGAACTGTAAAGCTTTTTTAGTAATATTATAAGATAAAAACCAATAATGAATATTTAACAATAATATTTCAAAATTCATCCTTTGACTCTATATTTCTTTAAAATATTTCAAAATATAGAAAGGGTCATGCAATCAGACGGATTTTTCACCTCTGCCTTTAATTTCTTCTCTCTTCATATCTGAAGTTACTTTCCCAGCTTTCTGTTGTGAAACACTAATAACCATATTTTTCCTTTGTCTCAGCTATTACAAAACCTATTGAACTTCACTGGAGAAGTTCACACTGGAGAGATATAACAACACTGTTTTTTGACATTCTGTCCAATGATAAAATCATGTCATTTATCATTTTCTATTCTTTAAGTGAACTAGGTAGAGTTTTTTTAATCGATAGTTGCCATCTCTGATTGCATCCTTTATTTTTACTGCCTCTCTGGAATGCTTCTAAATCATTTAAAAATCAGATGCTCTACCCTTAGTCATAGGAGTAGAAGAAAGCTACATAAAACCTAAGTATTTTGTAAACAGATGGACAAAATTTTAACAGAATGGCCTTGCATACTCATTAGACTTTGATATAAGTGTGCTCATTCCCTTTTTTTTCTTTTGGTAGATCTCTTGGTTTTGTGATGCGTATTTACATTTACTTAAAGTAGCGAAAAGGTTAAGCATTTTCTTAACCTTATACTCACAACATACAGTCATGCTGATAATGATCTCGGGAAAAAGAGACTTCCTATTGAGCAGTTTGCACAATAAGTGACAGGATAACCCCAACAAGCACCGCTGAATTTATTTCTACTTATTGAATTAGTTTTTTTCTAAGAAATTAACCTTTAGGAAACAACATGATTTTGAAAAGCTAGAAGGCTTTTATTTTCATCTATTTTTTTGTTGTTGTTGGATACATAGTAATACTAGCAGGTGGAATTACACGGAGTGTTTGTTTTTTCTGCCTGTCATTTAGTGCTAAAATTTCATTGGTGAGGTATGGTCATAAAATGGTCACTGTGCTGCCATAAAACTGTGTATTTTTCAATCTCATCATAATCAATCAACTGTGAGTTCTTATTTAGCATAAAAAATATGCTTAGGCCTGAGAATGAATTACAAATCTTTGCCTGCTAAGTCCCAGAGTATTATTTATAAAGCTTATTAGTGTATGCCAAATGTTAATATAATTAGCTCATAATAAATTAAATTTAGTAGCTAGTCATTTTATGAATCTTAATGACCCTGGATAAAAATGGAAATGACCAATTATTTCTTTGTAAAAAGTTTACACTGCAGCTGCATCTAAAGGCAAGTTACAATAGGACATGATAAATTATTAAGTCTGTAATATTATGACAATTTTAGTATAATATTTTTCAAAGTCACTGCAGTATCACAGCAGTCTTGAAGAGTTCAAAGGACATTAATATACCGACAATTTTAGTCATTTTAGTTATTTTTATTCTTTTTAAACGACTTACGGCAAAATCTATAACCCTTATCTTACTGTCAGTGTCATATCAGCCTGCATTAATTTAGTAGATTATGTCAATTTGTAATATACTAATTTAAAGTGCTACCTCATTAGAACTGTAAAAGAAAGTATGTTTCTTTCGTCTATTGCTGTTGAATATTAAAAAGTGACATGTTGTTAGTAAGATTTTTTGACAGCATTTTTAATTAGAAATAGTTATTCTTAATAAATTCAATAGATCACATAGATAAGTGCTATTATCCTAGTTTAGACTTTGCATTAAATCTAGCCAATTAGATAAAATTAAATTAATAGATCATAAGAGAGTAATATTGTTATTTACCAGCATAAACCAGGGGAAAATCTTACAGTTTCCTCTGTTTGCCTACTAGTAAAGAAATCATATTATCACAGAATACAAAACGTGAAGTTTCAGAGGAAGTAGATCCTGCTAATTGTCCAGTGAACGATTTACTTTTTATGTGCCTAAATAGATCCATTCATTTAGAGGGGGAAATAGAAGGAAGAGGAAAAAGATCAGATCAGGTCATTTTTTAAGGCTTTTATTCACATGTTGATGTAAGGTTTGTCATCTGATAGCAGGTTGCTTTGCACGTATGGATTTATACATTCACTTACATTAAGTGTAAGAATGGGAGGAAAGAGAAAGACAGCTTTCTGTGATGTAAAATGAAATAAATAACTGTAGCAATAATCTGTATTGTAGGAAGAGTATTTTTGCCTTTCTATGCAGGAAAAAGTAGATAGATCACATAGTTAGAACTGTGGCAAACGCGTGGGCTCTGCGCATATTCCCTCCGCAATTAAATACACTTTAGCCAATGTGAATTCAAGATGACTGTGGCCAAGAGGTTAAGGTAATGGAGTGGATAACCCTCTAAGAGCTCTGTTGAACTATAGTTATAGCTATTGCAGTCATCTCTGTTTAGTAAAATGTCATGATAGGCAGAAGAAGTAAAAAAGAAATTTTTTGATCTTACAAGATAGTGTCATTGGAAAGAGAAAATAAAGTATTATTAAAATTTATGTCTGTTTCAGTTTATATTAAACCGTAAATTTATACTGTTGCTAATTGAAGACTTATTTGTGATGTGGTTAGAAAGTAAGTATATTTCTGATTCATTGCTTTTTAGATTTTTTGGAATTTCTAGTTCTATTTTTGTTCGAAATTTTAAGTTAAAAAAAAAAAAGTGTTTGTATATTGTATATAGTGTCTTGGCTAAAGACACTGTCTTAGGGCCGGTGTCAGAATAGTGTGTTTTTACATGTTATCACAAGCACATTTTCCTGGGAAACTCCCTCTGCCCTGGTGATTCCCAGCAGACAGTTAACATAAGAGGAAGGTGGTGGTGTCCTGGAAATGTGTGGAAGGGACCTTTTGCAGCCACCTGCTGTAGGTGTCCTGTGAGACAGGGCAGCTCTGGCTTTGCCTTCATGAGGGCTGGAAAGCTCCAAGGGTGGAGGTTCACAGGCTCTCTGGTCAACTGTCTTATCACTGCAGCATGTTCCTAGAGGCGGAGGATGACCAAGTGGACTGCAAAGCTAATTCCTAAACTTGTGGCACCAAGATATGTTGTTTTAGGGTGCATTTTTGCTATTAAATTTGCCTTAGACGTGGGGAATCCGCCTCTGGTATTCTCCCAAATTGGTCATTTGAAGCATTACAGATAATCCAAAGAAATGTGAAGCCTGCTATGCCCAGCTGTGTCCAGCCGAGCTGCTTCCACAGGGTCTGTGCTCTTTTGGGTAGTTTGTTCCTTTTCTCCATGCACTCAATTTTCCAGGGAGAGCTTATTTAAAAGGCACAATGCAACGCTGAGGCTCTTTGTCCTTTGGAGCAGGAACTGTGTCCTTTACAATGTGTGCTAGGTTGGCAATTCACTCAGATATCACTAATAATAGGAAGCCTGTTGAGAAAGAATGTAATCTCTCCGTGCAAGATAGGCACAAAGCAGCACAATTAAATAGAATTTGTAAACGCTTTGTAAAGCGGGAAAAATATATAACAGTGCAGTCAAGTCATCAAGTAGGGTTAAACTAAAAGGATATTTTTAATTCTGAAACGTGGTTAGTCTTCTCTAACTGCCTTCTTAAGCATTCTCTTCTTGCCAATTGCAATATTTAACACTTCTGGCATCACAGCAAAGCATCTATAATAACAACTGCTGATGAATTCCCTTATAAGAGGCCAATGAAAGATAATTATATTTCATTATTTATACTTTGAAATTTGGCACAAAAACGGTTTGATTGCTCAATTTCACAAATTAAATTTTTAAACAATTACAAAATTATAGAGTTTTATATTTCTTTCAATGCACTATTGTGCTCTAAACTTTAATATTTTTATGAAGTTCAGTTTCAGCCTAATGGGTTTGGATTAGTCAATGTGTAGCATTTGGCAATGGAAATAATACAGCAATTAAAACACTGAATAAATATTGTAGTAACACCAATTAATAAGAAGTATTTTCTAGTTTTTTTTTTTAATTTATATTTGTTGCATATATTGAACAGTTATCTCTCATGCCAGCACTATATATACAACCTGCTTTTTCAAATATGTCATAGATGCAGAATTCCTTGTGAAATCAATTGAAGCTGGAGGTTCTTGACACTCTGGAAAAGTTCAACAGCTTTTTCTTTTTCATCCTGTTAGTATTTTATACTCTAAAACTCTTCGTGATTCAATCCACCCATGCAGCCAGTGTCTAGAAAACCTGTGTATTCTGTGTACAAAAGCACTTATAGGAGTATTTGTATTATATAGTAAATTAACTTCAGTCTAGATGAATTAAATAGATTGGGAGGACATAATAGTCTGTTCACATTTCTGAGGACTATTCCTATCGCCTATTCTTAGAGGAATTATAAAGAAAATTGTTTCTGTAGTGTTACTTTCTGCTTTATTTCTGTAAAGAAAAAAGCAAAAACAAGTGGATAAAATTGAAATTATTCACACACATTGTTTCTCTTTCTGTCATGTGCACACGCATATTCCATGCTACTTTGGAAATATCAGTAATTATGTCTCCAGATGCACTGGAACAGCAGGGCAAAAAGCAAGCCTATAGATACAGATTATTAAAAACTTGAAAAGCATCAGATGGTAACTCAGATCCAAATATGGCTTTGTCAGCTAAAAAAACACACTAAATTGCAGGTTGTGATACAAGATGTTTGCAGATTTCTTCTCTCCTGTTAGAAAAGAAAAACCTAATAGTGAAGTCTTGCAAACATGAATGGTAAAAATTGCCACAAAGGATATTTTATTAACAGTGTAGTTTCAGTGGTAAACTGAATCCTGAGATCAGACGATTCCATTTCTAACAGAATCACTTATGATGACATGGGAAGTATTCCTGGGGAAAAAACAGGAAAAAGAGCGAAAATGTAGGTTCTTGATACCGTCGCACCTCTCCCGTGAATGAGAATTTACATAGTGCTGTGGCATTCCTCAGCAGGAAATGAAGATTGATGTGCCAAAACTGTTCCTTGCTTCTTCAGCTGTATATGTTGTTTGTGAGCTGTATGTGGACAAAGAATAATAGATTGGAGCCTTGGCTCAGATCTTTGTTTAAAATGTTACAAGTAGTTAAATTCTGGTTTCCAACTGTTTCTTCTCTCAGAACATACCTTCCCACTCTCCCTTTTGAACTTGGATTTTCTGGAGGATGCACATATTTCTCTTGTTCTTCTTCCAGATCTTTTTTTCAAGGAGAAATATGCTGAAAAACACACAGATTTTAGAAAGATTTAAACTGTGACAGACTAATAAATGAGACTTTATTTTTGACAAGACCCATATTAGTCGTGAAGTTCAATCTCAGATTTTATATGAGTTAAAAATCATATTTAAAATTCTCATTTAAATAATAACCACAATCTCTCCTCATTCACCATATGATTTTTAATAATAGAAAAAATACTTTTCACTTTGATCTTTTTCTTATGGTTCAAGACTGTTGATACCAGAGTTTAAATTCTGTTCTTTCTCACTAGAATGGTCTCCATTAATTTTTTTTGTTCCTATAGCTAGACTTCACCTTCTAGCCCAAGCGGTTATTTTGCTTGCTGTACTAAAAGCCACTTGGGTTTTCTTATATCCTTTCTTGTATCATCACATTGCAGCCAACAACATAGACATGCTTTGCATTGCATTTACTCTTGTTTAGCTCAGAGAAGCATTAATGAGGTTATCTGTAAAATTCTTTGTTCATATTAGGTTGGTGTGAATTAATGCTGATACCTGAGATGAGAAGGTACATTGTTTTCATGAGATTTTATGTGTCACCTGTTATACATAGGGTCAACTTACCACTGTGGGCCCAGTTACACATCTGTGTATCTAATCAGCCTCGGGATGAGAGGGATGAGAGGTAGCTTACATTTGGAAGATGTGGAGTATATTAGGAATATATTTAGGAATATTTGTCTTTCACAACTTGCCCCAGATCCATTAGTCAGGGATGACCCATCTCTTTCTCTTACTGGCAGTTGTATGAAGAAACACCCTGTCCCAATACCCTAATACAACTCTCATTAAAATTCTGCCCTGCTTTGCATCACCAGTATAAAAAATAGTTTGATACATGTACTACTTTTTAGTTCATCTCTATACAACATGTATCAACCAATAAATCTGTTTAGTTGATAAACAACTTAGAGTAAACTGAATATTATTGCACAGTATGTGACTGGAGCACTCATTTTCTTCCCTATGTAGTTTTATGAAGGCCAGGTCAATTAATAAGAAATGATCAAAAAAATACTAGGACTTGAGAAAATGTTTTGAAATGCTGGCTAATGATGAAAATGCAGAATGGCTGCAAAAAGGGAAGATTTTCCACAAATTGGAGTATCTATTTTTATGGGCCACAAGCATACATCAGAAAGAAATATTGTTACATATTTATGCAATTCAATAAATTATTAAAAAATAGAAAAGTTTTGCCTAAGTTAGGAATATGAAGCTATGTTTAAAGTTGGGCAAAATATTCCTAACTTCTTGTAAGTATTTGCAAGTTTCTGAAATGGAAAGGATGGAAAGCTGCTGAGTGATGAACTGTAGATATCACAGAGAAGACCAATAAGCCCATCCCTGCATTGACACTGCGTTGCTGCTTATAGTGAAATATCTACTATATTGTCCTGTTACTTGGCTCAGAACGCAAATAGTGGAGCTTCCACCCTTTAAAACTTGATAGATAATCCAGACTAGGCCTCCTGGGGGCCTGGTCTCAGTAATATATTGCTTATCTTTCAAAGTAATAAGGAACAAGAACAAGTATGTAGACAGAGAGGAACATGGGATCTGCTGGGAATTAATTATTCCAAGAAGGACAGTAAACTACTGAAGCCCTTGATAAAGTATTTCTGTCTCTTACTCACGTCCTTTTTCACGTTTCTTGTCCACTACTACCTCTAAATCTCTTTTGCTATGCCAGCTTTCACAGCTCCCCCTTGCCATACTGTTCTGGTTTTAGTTTATTTTCCCCTAGATGTATTAGCCTGTGCTTTTCTGTGACTGTGCTTTTGCTATTTCCTGCCTGCATTTCTCAGATTTCTCACATCTCTGCTGTTATTGTCCTCAGTTGAGTTCATAGTTCTTCCCAATTTAAAAATATCTTTGAATTTTGTCATTACTGTTTGCACATCATCTATATCATTAATGAAAGTCCTAAATAAGAGTAGACCTAATATTACATCTGCTCCAAGAAATACCCAGCAAAGCTCAGGTGACCATTCATTATGTGTTATCTATTATACAACATTTCTATTACTACTATTTTTTTTTGTTTCAGTCACACCATTTTTGCAGGTATATAATTGCACAGGTGCTATCTAAATAGTTACATTTAAGGTACACAAATATTACTAGATTATTTTTTTCTGGATCCTAAAAAAAAAAAAATCACCTGCTTCTGGATAGTTAATTGAACTGGTAATTACTTTTGAACATGTGGGTTGGTTGTTTTCTGCTTGAAATAATTACCCAATGAAGCCTGTACCAGGGATATCAGCAGGACGCTAACAACTGGTGTATTGGTGAAAAGAGTTTATGAAGCACTTCTATGCTTTTTTTGCCAGACGGAGGAACAGATGGATGTATAATGCACACAGAAACTAAGTACATGATCTCAGCTCTCAACCAGCAGCCACAGAGAAATGTACAAAAATCAGTTGTAGCTGCTCTACAGTTGTTGGCTGCGAGGGGGTTCGCTCAGGGCTCTGAAAGCACATTCCTATAGTGAGTATTTGCCTTTCACCCAAACTTCGAATTAAAAAACAGCAGAAAGAAGTTTTATTCTTGACAAATATAGCTGTCAGCATCATTAATATGATTTAAAGTTGTAATTCAACAGATAAGTCATGGCACACTGCTTCCTTAATTCTTTAAGTTCCATTTTATGAGCTTCAAGTAGGTGTTTTGTACTGTTTTGGGCTATCTTTCTCTTAAGTAGCAGTGCATGCTCTTTTTCTCATTTTTCTAAAATATTCATGTTTTATGAAGGAGAATAAATAATTATTTGTTCTTTTCAGTAGCGCTATGCAATATGATTGTAGTGTTGTTTTCCGGTAAAGATAGTTGTCAAGTACAATCATACATGTTAATTTTTTCCCCTATACATGCACTATTCCCTCATTCCCAATATAATTGACATTTCGGTCTCAGCACAGTAAGAACACAATCACAGTTGTAAATGCATTGTCAGATTTTGCTTTGGTTTGCCAAAACTCTTTCTATATTAATTTGGGGTCATTGACTGTTAACAATATGAAATGTCATGAATATGAACTAAATCAATGGGATTACCACAGTGGAAAAATTAATCACCTGCCTTGTCTTCATCATTTGACTACCAACAGATAGGAATCTATAAACATAAAAGCAGCTAAAAAGTAACTAGGTATGCTCTTGCATATTTATCTTCTTGATGAGTATATCTTTGAAAAGAAGTCCAATAGGGACACATTTAACTTTCGATGTTAAAAAAAAAAGAACTGAGAAGTGATTAAGTAAATGAACATAATTTATGATGCTTTATTTAACTCCTAGTAAATTTTCATCATATTCAGTCATAAAGTACTTCAGTAAAGCACACAGGGTAAGTGGAAAAGGTATAAGGGAAGAAATAAAAATGCAGGCCAGAAGGCTTTCATGCTGGTGACTTGAAGCCTTTTTGGTCTCCACACTCACCTGAAGGAATGATTTAGATATGCACATGAAGACATAACAGGCATTTAAGGAGGTTTTGTCTGGAAAACAAAGGCTTTTGTGCTACAGTTGGAGTTTAACAAACAAAGTGAGATAATATATTTGAATGCATAACTGAATTCTAAAGCCAGGGTAATAACACAGAAACCAAATCATGTGGTGAATGATTCTGTATTAAAGTATAGAAGGAAAGGGATCATGAACAATAAGTGAATGCCTGCCAAACTCTCTAAAAAGCAATAAATACTGAATTCATTATAGGTTCATAAAGCTTCATAAATGTTTTCTTGCATTTGTATATGAAATGCTTCAGTGTTGCTCACATTGCTCAGTGATCATTTTCATAGATTTCATTATCATAAAATGATCATTTCCTATCTTTCAATTTAATCACATCAAGATTCATGAGTATTGACTGAAACAAAGTTTCAAAGTCACATGAATGACTAGCCGCAGAAACATATGTTTGGTTTTGAACCTTTGCTATTTCTTTGCAAAACTGCTACCGCTTTTTCTTACTATCCATAAGTGAGCACTCCAATTTAACATCTGAAGAATGAAAGAGCAGTAGAGTTCATAAAATGAATTCAACATGCAAAAAATGAAAAAAAAGGAGAAACAATTCAAAATATTCAAATGATAAAGGAAATATTGTTTGATGATTTTCCACAAACAAAATCAGATGTAAACTTTTTCAGACCACGATTACTGAAGAATTGTTGACAAGCGAGAAGTGTTGTCAAAAATCAAGGCAAGGCTGAAAAGGGGCATCTTCTTTTCCATATTTCCAAAGCAGAAGCTGCACAGAATTTGACCACTCTTTTCCAGTGAGGTTTGGAAAGTTTTCTAGGAATCAATAATTTTTGGTACCTTAAGCACAGTATGGTACTTGTGATTCAACAATGTGTGTTTTAAACAATTCTGTGTGATTGTGCAGGAAAATATTGCACATATTTTTTAAATAATATAATGTAATATTGTCAAATATTTAACATATCTTTAGTAGTTATATGAATAAAGACATTGATATATTCGATTATCAAAGAACTGTGAAATATATGTGTTACAAATTGTATAACTTTCTCTGGTAATTATCATCATTCAAAACTATCAGCATTCAAAAACATCAAAACTAATTTCTTAAAGGTTGTAGTAAGATAATTGAGGAGTTTTTATTACAGGAAAATTAGATTTACCTTTCTGAAAATCAAGGCTAGCAGTTTTAGACACTACATACATTCTTAATATGTCTGTTGTGATATTTCTGTATGGTAAGTTCCAATAATAGTCTGTAGAATTTCGTACTGGAGGAAGACAGTGACAAAGGTTCCTGCCCTAAAGTGGTCCTTTTCCATTCATATAAAAATAGCATAAAGATAGCTATTTCCTTTATGTTTCACTTGGGACTCATTAACTGCCTCTCTAAATTTGATGATAAAAATGTGCATAGCTGATTTAACATTCATATTTTCCCTATGGTCTTTCTTTAAACATCTTAAATATCAGCATACTACGAGCAGTATTCCCACTGCTAAAAACATATAATAGTTGCTGTAGCTTCTTAAGAGAACTACTTTCCTCTCCTTTTTTTCCATCTTCTTGCTTCTTTTCATATTGTCAAGTTTCATTCTGGATTTTCAGTTCTGTATTGGAAACCTTCTGGTGCCGTCACCATCACATAGTACAGGAACTTATAGTAAAAGTTATGGCCTGCAACAGAAAACGACTTTTGAGGGTGCAAAGGCTAAGTAGCATTTTCCAATCGACATCTATAGGATGAATCCATCCTTTTATTTTCAAAACCAATCATAGTTCAAATTTAATTTGGCTTAGAGTCTTTCCCCTGCTAGTGCAGCTTTTGAGTATCCTGAGTCTTTTAAAAATGCTGAAAAGATCCTCCTCGTGTGTACTGCTTTTGTTACCAGCATTCAGCAAAGACTTTGAAAAGTTGACCAAATTGTACCCTGGATCAATTCCCAGCTGTTTGAGCACACTGTTGTAGACCAACTTTGTTGGACAGGCTGTCATATGCAGATAATGTATATGAAAATAATAGATTTCTTTCACAAACAGTGCATGACTGTTGTCCAGAATTAGCCCACTGTGAGGCCCAAATCCAGAATGTGAACACGGAGTGGAAAACTGTCAAAAAAAGAAAATACAATATTTGGTGGTTTTAGCAGGGTTTTAGAGTCTAAACAAAAATTTGTTTAGGTTGAATAACAAATAAGAAACAAAAACTTTCAATACATCCAGAATTTGCTGGAGCAGGGAAGAATTGTGAGATCCCCACTTGAAGGATTCGAGGTACTGCTTGGAAAGTGTCGCTGTCCTTAAGAGACGATCAGTTTACAGCTGAAGGCTGTGAGAGCAGTAGTGAGCACTGCTGCTGTATTTGACAGCGTGTAGAGAACTTAGGGATTGAAAATGGAAGTGATGATCTGCAGGATTTACCAGGATGTTTTACATGTTCCTAGTAGAGGAGAACACATAAATGCAAGGAAGATGTTGCAGTTCAGTGCTATTTTTATTTAGGTACCAAGCAGTAGGAGTTTGTAGGTGTTTAATTTTGGCAGTGTTTTCACTGAAGCTCAAAATAATACTGAATACAGGTTACATTCTTAAGTATGCTTATATGCTATTTTTCACAATCTTTCGGAATTTATGCTTCGAGCAGGAAGGTTATGAACCGAAACTACTACATATGAACTAGGAATTTTACTTGCACTTTCACAGTTAAACTCATAGTTCTAGAATACTTTAAAGCTAACTTTTTTACCCATTCCTTTTGTCATGGATGTTTTTATCTGGCTGTCCAGCTAAACACCAACTGTGTTCCAATACTTACTACTGTAGACCAAGGAAAGAGATTAAATTTAGGCTGAATCAGTGATATACCCTTACATGATTATTGCGTGAAATTAAGGAAAGGTAAAACTTCCTGCAGATGTCAGTTCATAAGAGGGAGGCAGGAAATGAGCGGAAGAAAAGTAAGAGTATTTGGGTCAGGAAGTGGAAGGGAAATGCAATAGGCCAATTTTTCTTAACACAGGAGAAGAATTACTTGGTGTATTAAATTTCATCCTCTATGCAGAAAATTAAATATAGGAAATACTAACCGCTGTCTACAAGCTTGCTCTTTAAGCTAAAATTTATATTTCCTTAAATCAAAGAACTGGATTAGTATAAGTAATTAAGGCTGTACATTCAAATACTTGGTTATATGGAGGTGCACTCTTGGTAAGGTACAGTTAGGTTTGCACACCCCTTCCTTTGTAAAGAGCATTGAAACTTTTCCCTAGTAAATTTTTGTTTGCCATTTTTGAATATCACTTGGTATCTCCAGTTAGAATTACATTTAATATGAAAACAAGGTTTATCCGGTACACTTGTAAAGAAAGTGGATCTATCAGAAAAGAAAAACAATATGCATATTTTGGTGATTTTGGTAATGTTGGTTTAAAAGCAGGAAGGAAGGGATGATGCTCCAAAGGAGGTCTGTGCCCCAGTGTGCTGTTACACTGGCCTGGCTATGCAGGGATCTGCTTTCACTGTGGCATGGCCTAAATCAAAGCAAGAGTTCCTGCTCAGTGCTAAGCAAAAGCAGGAGCCATGTATGCTTACCTAGCCACTGCATGCAATTGAGAATAAGAAGAATCTTCTCAGTGCTGTGAACCCATATAATGTAAATGGAAAATTACCCTGTCCTGTTTTTGCCACATTGATCACTGAGCTTATTCTTTTCTATGTGACTGGGCATGGGAAAATAGAAAGCATGATTTTATATAGTCTCATATTAACATTGAATTTCCGTGTCAAATCTTTCATGGCTGTAAAGGAAATGCTCTTACTTGACTAGGGATTTCCCAGCAAATAATCCAAGAAAATATTTATTTTCTTATTATTGCCCTCTTGACTGTATCATACTGAAGATTTTGGCTGCTTTCTCAATATTTGGTGATAGTAAATGCAGAAAATTCTCTAACGATAAGCTCAGATTCCATTTTAAGACAGATGCACACAAATTTTAAAAGTATATAGGTTATTATATGATTTTCATAATCTATATATATTACAATTCACAAAAAATAATGATAAAGTGATATGGCTCCTTTTTCTTTTAAAACACTCCCACAGATTTCCCACTGAATGTGTCCTGTCACAAATCTGAATTTTGCACCAACAATGTCAAGGACATATTTTTATACATATTTAAATTACGTTTAATAATGGAAAACTGAATCTCCAGGAAAATCATTTCGCCAAACTAATTTTGGAAATACTATTATTTTGATTTTTTACAGCTTTTTGCAGTTATTACAAGATGAAGTTCAACTGGATCCCTACTGACAATTTGCTGTGTAACAGTGTTATGAAGTCTTACATGACAAGGTAAGATACATCTATAATCTGTCATTTCTAAGACATCTTAATATTTTTGCCTTTTAAGAGAAAGTGCTGAATTTTTTGACAAATGTGTTGTTTCTGACGCCCGTTGGGTGCAACTAACACAGACATTTCCACCTTTTTTTAAACAGAGTTTACATACATATATTAAATCCTTGTGAGTTAACTGCATGAAATTCACCATATAATTACATGAACTGTGGGTACAGAAGTAGTTAAGAAAATGGGAAAGCGGCAATTCACTGGCAATAATCCAAAATGAAAATGACAAGAAATGTTTTTCAGAACTTAACATATTATAGAGAAGCAAGTAAATACCATGACATTCAGGGAAAATAGATAATGGGATCTTCCAGCAAGAAATTTGCAATTACTCATTTATAGAGAAAGACTATGTCTATCTTTCAGAATTATACAGAGCATAATGTATTTAGTTAAATCAAGATTTTCAACTAAAAGCATGTAACTAGTACTGCTCTATTTATCTTTCTCAATAGAAACATTATGACATGGTGTTTTCTATCAACAACTACAAAGACAGAGTCAATTCCTTATTCATAAGCATATGAAAAGTTTGAATAATAATTCAAAAAAAGTAAATTGTAAAATAAAGCACTTTGCCATGCAGAATTAGCATAATCACTATTGATACTTTCATAAAACTATGTTTTATAAAAATCAGATACAGGTATTATGTTTAATAATTAGTACATTTCAAATAATACAGAACCAAGACCACATCAAACTGAATCCTAGCCTCTTGAATAAAATCTTTGGTGCTGCAGATTTACCTTGAACTGCTGGTATGACTGAATTAGAATGGAAAGCAGAGGGACAATAGAGTTTATATTGCACTTCTGTTCACTCTCTTCACCACAGGGAAAAGAAAACCAGAGCTCTCTTCCCCAAAACGGGGATGACAGTCTGCTACTTAGTACTGTGAGACCAGCTGAGAGATGATGCATAGAGTGTGATTTATATGCAGAAATGTTAGTCAGCTTTTTTGATATGTCTCTTCTGGTTTAGATTTTTGTAAGAATAAAGTTTCAAAATTACAACTTTCTGGAAGCTCATACATCAAAATAGGTAGCCAGAAGTAAAAATGTGAAATGTGTATGCATTTTTAAAAGTAGTAATATCTCAAGAGTCTCTTCCCTTTCTGGTGACATTAACAAGAAAGAGTGAAAATGCAGTCATTTTATTGAAGATCAGAAGTGATGTTTTCTTTAGACTTATAATATACATCATTATTTAAAAAAAAAACATATGAAATAACTTTAATAGCTGTAAGTAGATGTGCCTATGGATGCAGCCATGAAGGATGTAGTTTGAAAAAACGCTTTGGTTGTGAGGTGTCTTGTAAATAAAAAATTATTTAAGTAGTAAAAGCAATTGACTATATAGTATTGTGTTTTGTGATGGGAATAGTATAGAAAAGATGACTGGAAGTTGTTTGCTACAATGACAAAATGAGTTTTTATGAGCCCATATATTCATCATTATATACTATTTTGTTTTTTTTATTATATTGATTTATTTTAGCACCTAATACAGTTTGTACTCATATGAAGTTCAGAAAACATTGATTTACCTAAATTATTCAATACTTTAGTGTATGGCCATTATGTCATTTAACACTTTAAACAAATCGATAAAGTTTTAAAAATTGCCTCTCTTATTCAGAAGACTTGCAAAGGTGCTCTTCTGGAATCATTTGTATATGGTGATGATGTCTTATAAATAATCTATTTTAAAATTATGAGTGTTTATATATATATGTGTACGTGTGTGTGTATATAAAGGCATAAACAGCTGTAAATAAAATGAATAATTTAACTTTGCCTAAATGATACTATTAATATGCCTTTAAAATTATAGCAACATTATTCTCAAATGTATCATAGGATGCCCGTGTAAAGCCTTTTTTTTTTTTTTTTTTTTTTTAACTTATAATCACTGCTGGATGTGAAGACTTTTTCTCCGAGTACTTTAAAGCCTGGAAAGTTTGTCTGTTAGATATGATATTCAATTGTCTGAGAGAAGACCTAAGGCAGGTGGATAAATCCTGAGCGCTAATGGGGTTTTGTAGCTGAGTTTCAGATAAGAGGTATTTGATCAAATATGACTGGTGGAAACATTGTCTACAGTTAGATAACCCCATCAAAAGGAAAGATACCAGTGCCATGTTGTTGCTGAAATGCACAGTCCTTAGACAATTGCTTTTTTTCACAGGGAACATTTCATTCTTCATTTCTTGTACATAGTAATTTACAGCTCCTGAAGAAAAGTTATTTACAAAAAGAAGAAAGACTTCCATTGATTTAAACAAGCGTTGGTTTGGGACTGAAAAACAATAAATTTAGGTATTTTTTACTAAACAACTACTAAAAGAAAGAAGCTGTTGCACAAGCAGCTTGTATAGTCAGCTTTACTGTTGCAAAAAACTCTTTTTCACATGCTAAATAGGGCAATGAGAGGCTGAGGGTTAATCCTGAAAGGATTTATTATTCAAATCTCAATGTATTGATAACAATACACCAGCTTTCATATTTTACTAGAAAGTAAGTGTTTCGGTTCCATTTATTTTACAACAAAGGACATTATTCAAATCTGTTGGGAAGCTTTTATCTCTCTCACTGTAAACATCTCAAGAAAAACTAAATTTTATTTCTTTACTGTTAATTTATTTTTTTCCAAATTAAAGTGCATGCTGACTCTTTCTTTTTGTTGAATAGGTCAAACTTCTACTTCATACACATTTTGGACAGCAGGATATCTTTTGCCTCTTAGCTTATTGCTCTTTATTTCCATATAGCTGCTATACCAATTACAGGGGAGAAAATATCTGCCTATCTGTTACCACTTCTCGTATAGGTTGGTCTCATATGTTTGCTTAACAACGTTCACTCTTGTAGACTGCTGTTAACCCACATTAATGTGTTGCAGAACTTGACTTTCATAAATAACAGTACACAACATTATTTGTGAATCTAATAAATGTGTATACAAACCATATATGTAATTCATTTCTGTATATTTAAAGAAGTTCAAACTTGCCATGTTACAAGGTTTTTTTCTGATTTGCTTCAGGTTTCATGGAACTGATTCAGACCTTAAAAATATTCTGCAGGCAGATTTATATATTTGTTCAGTCGCCTATCTTAACTGACATAGACACTTGAGAAACATCTATAGGAATCTTCTACTACCCCATTGTTAGTGGTAACAATGCACAGCAATAACTGCATTTAAGCAAAATTGTCTTCATTCTGAAGGAATGGACGTGGGTAACATGAGTTCAAAAGGCAGACTGAAGCTCTTGAGTCCCAGGTATAGAGGGTGCTCCTAAAGTGAGTCAAGTGTCAAGACACATCCTTTTCAGTAGAGGATCATCTCTTCCAAGAAATAGAAAATGTAAAATATGGTGGTGGTGTATCTGGAATTGCAGGGATTATATACTTACATACTGGTAAGAGCCAGTGTAACAAAAGGCGCCCTGTCAATCCCATGTCACTGTTTCAGAAGGACACACAGCTTACTTGGGTGTTTATTGGAGATGAACAAAGAGGATCTATATAGGGACTTATATTCAAAATCCAAATATATATTAGGGTATTTTTATTTTGTTTCCCGAACAGAATCTTTTTTAGGGGATCTTGATGGAATTAAAAAACAAAACAAAACAAAGGCACCAAGCTGGCATAAACATGACATAGTGAGTGAGAACAAGGAAATATGAACAAGAATGTTGGAGCTGTCCATATGCCCTGTAATGCTCATCCCCTGTAAAGTATAGATTTTACAGTGGGACAGGACAGAGAGCTTTTTTTGTTACAGAGAGTGGAAGAAAGGATGATTTGGCTTTGAAAATTCTGAAGAAAACATTTTCCCGGGCAATTCAAACAGAGATATCTATCGTCTAATTTTTTTTTCCTGCATAACCGCAGCAATATGGTGGTGTGAACCACCAACAGCCTGGCTTATTCCATATGTAACAACCAGGACCTAGTGCACCTAATTAATAAGCAGATGGCAATAGCCCTGTGGGTCCTTGAATCAGTAAGGGCTTTCGTGCTCCACTGGTTGTGTCACAATATCCTTTCTTAAAGGATGCTTATGCCAAGACTGGATAATGGCATAGCAGATGCTTCATCTTGATTTCAGGATGGCAGGAAGCCAGCTGGGATCCCAAGGTAGTGTCCAAATAGTTACGAAATTGTGAGTGAGTGATGCAGTGGGAGGCAGAATCCTACCCAAGAGCGCTGACAGTGACACAGCTCCAGTGTCGAAGTACTTCTGAAACAAGGAGAGAAGGAAGGATTGCACTGGGGTGACTTTGTCTTTAGGTGGCACACTGGACGGGTAACGTCCTGTGGAAAGGACTGGCATCCTTCGCTCTATGGAGCCAGCTGGTGATTTTCCTGTCTTAGTTGAGACTGATAGGATTCTAGGTCACTGCTGTACTTTTCTGATATTGAAAAATTTAGGGAATAGCAGTGGTCAATTTGTATACTTAACAAAGCACTTTCCTGTTTCACTTTCCACCAAGAAAGAAACTTGTGCAATTATCCTTGTAACTGTATAATTGCATGGGTTCATGCTTAAGAAACATGGCTATTTCAGCTGCTTTCAGTACCTTCATAATAGGATTGGAATGACTGTGCAGTTACTGTGGGATGTACATCCGCTTTATAATCAGGCTGCCTTTATTGTAAGAGTCAAGGACAACTCAGAAATACTGTGGTTTCTGACCACTGTGAAGTACAGGGACGGGTCACTGTTAGCGTGAACAGAAGGGGCTGATCCAATATGCTTCCTGGATGGATAAAGTAATTTGTTAATTCTCACTAGTGCAACTTGGACATAGGTATTTTTAGACAAATAGGAGATGATTTTTTTTACTACTAATAGTCATTTATTTATTGTTTTACCATTATCAGATACATTTTCTTTTATAGTTGCTTTTTATTAACTTCTTGAGTAGTTGCAAAGGACAGAAATTAAGCAAAAGCTTAACTGGTTTAGGCAACTATTTTCCTCTGGGAAAGCTGAATTATTTTGAGTAGAGAAAACCTCAGTTAAGTCTAATTCCTTACTATATGTGTCTTGGTTTCATTGTTAGAGAATGGGTATTAAGAAAGGAAGCTGAGTAGATGGGACCTTATCAGTCTTGATTGCATCCCAAAGATTTCAAAATTTTACTATCCCATTGCCTGGGACTGAATAGGATTATGACCTATGGACTGTTTGGTTTACTTCATACAGATACTGGCTGCAGGGTCACGGCAGACAAATAACTACTGATTCCATAAGCTCTAGAAACATGGAGTGTGTGCTTAGTCCATTCCTTCCCTCCTCAAGGAAAGGACGCCATGCTGTATATTAAGGATCCTTTATAGACGCGAAAAATTCTGCCTTGATTCTTAATCTTTCAACTTTAATTGAAATTAATACTGTTGACTGGTTCTCCTCAAAAAAAATTATATGCAAAATTGGCTTACGAGTCAGCTTTACATATCTGAGAAATGCCTAATGTAGCATTTAGGCACAGCTGACTTCAGAATAGTCCTATAATTGCAGGGGAGGATGGAGTCAGTCACTTCCCTGTACTACAAGTAGTGCTGTGGTTTTTTCTTTTGTATTAATGCACTGAAATCAGAAATGTAACTAACCTCACTAGTTGTTGCTCCCCACTCCTGAGGGTGTGTCTGTATTAGTGCTCTGGTTCAGATCAAGAGCACGCTGATGAAGCAAATGTCCCTGCCGCGGCACTTGTTTTGTTTCACGGCACATAGCAGCCTCAGAGCTCATGCACCGCATCCCTTTGGGAAGAAATTAAACCAGAGGACATATTCCAGGAGCACACCTAATGTGCTCTAACAGGTGGTCCACCCACAGGACATGGCTAGAATTAGTCTGGAGTGAAATTCCTTGAAATGCTTTTAATGTGAAGCTCACGTTCTCAGAACCAATTGCCTCGCTCCACAAATCTGCTCCTGCTAATTTGCACTCCTTGCTAATGGCAACATAAACAGGGAACAGCACAAAAATAGGCTAATATCAGCATGATTATGTGCTTTCTAGGCAGAAAATAACCTTAGAATTAGAAATCATGAATACAGAAGAACGGGTTAAGAACTTCCTTAGAAAAATACTTCCTAGAGCTGTATGTAAAAAATTGACTGTATAATTTAGTATCACTTTACCAAAATTTAAATGTGTGAGAATGGAGGGCTCAGAGATCACACAGAATCACAGAGTACCTGAAAGAGATCTCTTTTGCTTCATGTCTTGTTTCCACTTCTACTGCGTGATGATGGAAACCCTAGAGCACCTTGCCCAACTGGGAAAGTCAAGTCTTGAAGCCACCATCCCATACCACAGTTTTGCTCCCACATATCCTTTGCTGCATGTGCAGTAGCTCTCAGATGCTGGGATTCATTCAGATTCTCAAATATTGCTCTGTTGCAGTTAGCCTTTTCTATCTGCTCTTCAAAGTGAATGAACACATCAAATTCTATGGAACTTGGCACGTAAAAAGGTACTATCTCCTGTATATTCTTTTCTGCTGTGACCCTCTGCTGCTTTTATTAACTACTTGTTCTTTGCTCCATGATTTTTAGAATCTTCTATTTTTATATAGTGCCAAAGAGAGTGCTTCAACAGAAGTCCTGAGATAAAGCAGAGGACTCTTGGCTGACGTGCCAAGCAGTAGTTCTGCCTGCTGCAGTGCTCTCGTCCGTGCAGGAAAAGAAAGGGGATTCTGAACCCTTGGGACCAAAATAATGTTAGGCTTTGGATATGTAATACCCATCACTTAAATGCTTAGGTTCATGTACTTCAAAGCCAAGTTGTATGGTATTTGAAGCCCTCACGTGGAGGAGAAGGTACCTCACTTCCTCAGTTAATGTGTTTACTGAGAGGAGAAAAAAAAAAGGACCAAAAGGTGCTCTAGGTACCAAAAGCACTGCCTAACAGAGCTGAAAAATTCTTCCGTGGTTATTCCATGGAGGACAACAGTGCTACCAACCATTGCCTATTAATACAAAACTGAGTGAGTCAGGATATGCAGGCTTCTGGGTGCTGTCTTTCTGACAATTATATTCACTGATAAATGCCATTCCCAAAAGCTTGAGAGGAGATACACTTTATGCACTGTCTCCTGGTGACTGTTTGGCTCTATATCAACAAGATAAGCATAAGATCCATGGAAAGCCCCTACTGTAGCCTGCTTGAGAACCCTTGCGCTAAAATGTGCAGTTCCTGATAGCACAACAATCAAATAGCTGAAAGAAGCTTCTTCAAAACAGTTCAGCCTTTCGCAGTGACAAAACAGCACACGGATAAAAGGTTTAAAACAGTAATGACCTGTAACTATGCCTCCTTGCCTTCATTTTAACCTTCCATTTTAAAGCTTTGACAAGATTTCACCTACATCCATCTCTGATTGATAGAGCTGAATGAGCCTCTCATTGCAATGTGCCTTCTGAACACTTTCTTCTGCTAATGTGTCTTTCTCTCAGCAGGCTGGCAAATCTCCCTTGCCCTTCCTTTCCAACCCAGCATATTCAATACTAAATTTTAGTATTCTCTTTGATTCTAGCACCTGCAGTATCCAATATTGGGCCCCAGGCAGGAGCTGTTTCCTGATTTGCCTATCATTTTCAAAAGACATTTGATACTCAGTAAGGTAGCATACTAACCTTGGCAACATTTCATTTCCTGAGTTTCCTTGATTATTGCCTCCTCTGACTTCACACAATATATTATAATATACATAATAACTGGCCCCTTAAAAGGGTAGAGACACCCTTTGGATATTAACCTTACAATGTACCTCTGAGTTTTGAGCCCATTTTAGTTCTGTATTCTTGCAATGTGAATGTATATCAATCATTAATTTAATTTCTAAAGGGATTATTGCAGAGTAATCTCATTAGAGATGATCATATTACCAGATAGCCTTACATAAGACAATCTCATTAACTGTGCCTCAGGATGTCACTTTAGATACATTTCATACCCCAGATATAAGTTCATTACATGCTTCTAACCTCCGCTAAGCTGACAAGTGATGTTTCGTATGTTGTGTGTTAAGCACATATTATTGTCTTTGGTTTTGTACTTTGCAAATATAGATATTTTCAGTTACACTCAAAAGAATTTGAATGCAAGCAAGAATTTAAGATACTGTATAAATATACATTGCTATTTTGTTCTATCTTAAGTATGATCCATATCTTCAAAAACAGATTTTGCTGTTCAGGCTTACTTTCTCTTCCACTTTTTGTATTATTGCAAGTATATATACACTGCACAGTTCTGAAGGAATTAATATAAAAATGTTGAGATTTCTAGTTTATGAAAAATTCCTGTAGATTTTGATAAGATTTGGAATTAGTCCTTCTTCTTCTTTATAGTACAAAGATAAATTCTCACGTAGGAAATGTGCCTCAGCTATTGCAGGTGGAATAATTTCTATTGCAAAATGTGAACACAGGAAGGAAGTATTATGTATAACAACTAAGCAGTTTCAGAAATGTGACACTGCAAATCAAGAAATGATTTATCATGCAGTTATCATTCTGTTTTATGTACATTTGATTTTTAAATGCAAGAAGCCAACTGTCTCTAGAACAAAGAAGGGTAATATTTGGATTCAAGCTGATGGAAAAATAAAATGGATACAGATGTTATGAAATACAAAGAATATCGAAGTTTCTTCGCGGTGACTTTTTGAGGCATTAGATTCCTGTCTAGAACCTGCCAAATGCTGCATAGATCTCTTCAGAGCTAAACTGTTCTGCCAGTCCTTGGTGCTGACTGAATTAAGAGGGCACTGTGAACTGGGAAGGGCTACCACCCTGCTTTGCTTGACAGGATGGAGAAGATTTCTCAAAGAGCTCTGATTCTGTTCCCTACGTTCTTAGAGCAAATAGACCAATTTCTTTCTCTCTTCAAACAAATACAGTTCAGTCAACACGAAAGGATAGTACTTTTTTCCTGCTCAAGGAAGTATTTATAGATATTTACTGCATATGAAATTATCAAATTTTGTGTTGTTAAACAAGTTACTATGGAATGTGTAATAACGCAGTTTTAGTGGCACTAATAGATAATCACGTGTGGTTCACGCTTGGCAATTTTGTTCAAGCTGCCAACCCAAGAGATATGTCTCAAATTCAGGAAAATGTTGCAGGACAGCATAAACCTTCCTTCCCCTAAAAATAGTGTGTAGATATGAGAAACTGCAGATTTGCCGCTAGACTCTTCTGCAGGAATCTGAGATCCATGGTTTTAGGGTGTTGTATTGAACGTCTGCATGCGGCACTAGGAGAACTGTTGAAGTGACATTCAGTCAAGTACCACATTATAATGATAACACATAGCTCTGTCTTTATCTCATATCAGACTGTCACTGTCACAAGAATGGCACAACATGCTTGTAAAGCTGTTCTTGAAGAATGGCAAACTGAAGCACTATCACAACAAGTCAGGGGCTATAGTAGTAGGCAGAGGAAAGAAGAGTTTGCAGGAATGGTCCAAAGCTCCATTTGGAAAGTACAAAATGCAGCTCGTAACTTAGCATAAGGTTTACAAGGGGCAGAACAGGATTCAAAGTAATGCTTTCCTTGCTTTCTGCTTGGCTGGAAGGCACTCTTCCATTTTGGGGGTGGCCTTACTTTAAGTCATATATATTTACTATTCTAACATGTCTTGGCTGAGCTGGAGTAGTGCAGTGTGCTAGATTTTGAAGCTAGGATGCTGGAGTTTATCTAACAAACCCTGAGGAGTGTGAGGGTTGGAGCAGCAGACTAAATGTCTTTGACTCAATCTGCTTATGATGTTCCTTGAAATTTGCTGAATAGTCCTGAAAAGTGAAATGACTTAACTTATTCTGGGGAATCTGAAATGCTACA
The DNA here is from genome assembly GCF_003342845.1 of Nothoprocta perdicaria. Taxonomy (NCBI): domain Eukaryota; kingdom Metazoa; phylum Chordata; class Aves; order Tinamiformes; family Tinamidae; genus Nothoprocta; species Nothoprocta perdicaria. The sequence goes on from NW_020455506.1 coordinate 661,963, forward strand.
GCAGCACTTCAGTGGGAAAGATCAGCTCTAAGAGAAACAACTGTTAAGCAACGTTAACAACTGTTAAGCATTAGCATAGCTACAAACAGCATCCTAAATCCACACTGAATACTCAATATTAAAAAGAAATATGATAATTTAAGAAGTGCTGTAGATACTGTAAGAACATACTTAGCATGTTTGTTGTTGTGTTCTTCACTAACTTTACATTCTGTATTGATTTGCAATGCTGTCTCATAATCTTGGTGTAAGAATGGCAATAGAAAGATCAATACTGGCAGAAAGGGCTGTAATGTTTTGCTTAGCTATAGAGAGATAGTGGTGAAAGAGGATCACTTAAAAGCAGGAAGATTCAAACTCAGGGTCTCTTGGCAGATGAACTCTTCAAAAGCTGTCTCTACTGAATATAGCATGTTCATGGGAGCAGGAGTGCTGGGACTACAGTTTCAAACTGTGAAAGCATTGCCCCCCTGCCTTTCTTTTGAATTCACTGCTTTCAGAATTGAAGATGATACCTGTAAAATGCTGAAAAGTCTGATCTACATTAGTGTAAGCCAGCGTCCACTATGAAACTCAAGAGATGTCTTGATAGTGAGGTAGGGGCAAAGCAGGACTGGCAGTGCCAACTTGCATACAGAAATGCTTTGTATCCCCGTTTCTTGCACAGTTATCATCTGTTCACATAAACCTGATTAAAAACATTTGCTTCTTGGAAGTAGGAAAATGTCTTAGCTTGCTCTGTTACTGTACCTGCTCATATGTGTGTATGATCAGTGTGATTTTCACTAAATTCAGCTAAGAATTACACCCACAGTCCTAGCACACAATGCTGAAACTTTATCTTGAAATATATGAGAAAGTTGGAGTGTGAAGTTAGATGTATCAGGAAATAAAAATTACCTTGCTTTAGAGAAATAGTTAATATAAACGGAGATTTACACGTATTTCCTGAAGTAAAGCTTGCAAGCAAAAATACCATTAGCTTTAATTCTGATTTCCTTAGTGACTTGTGTTACCTTAAAAAGAATTAGGGCTAGATAGCTGGCCTTCCTATTGAGCTGCACATCAGGGAAGCAAGAAAAGCCATCAGCACATCTCAGAGGAGCCGTGTAGCTGCACCATGGCATGCAAACTTCTGCATGTCATGTAGCATGTGCGTTCAGGGTTAACAGTATCGTGGAGATCCTTGAGATGAAGGGCACCTTTTCATTGCCCTTTGTGGAAGGCAAAGCCACAGAGCAGTTCATGCTAGCTTGGTGCTGCTTGATCTGGTGGGTAATGTGCAGCATTACTGCTTAGACCACACGGCCTTTCATCACTTGATAGAGCTTGTTGTTCTTTTACCTAAAGGAACTGAACCTAATGGCTCTTAGTCCTGTCGCTCACCCTTGGTTCTTGAGAAGCCTGTGGATAAAAGAGTTCATAGCATCTGGACAATGCCAGAAATTACTCTATTTTACTGGATTATTCCATACGGAAAATGGAATTTTCTAGTTTGCTAGACTAAAAATATGTCTAAATAAACATATATTTATTCAGTAGTTTTTCGGGACTGGCTAGTGTTATTGTAAAAGCTGGGTGAAACTGTTTGCTTAAGGGCTCTGATGAGATAGTCTTTTTGCTACACTTCTTATTTTTTAGCAGAGAATTGTGCAGTAATTACAGTATATCAACATCTGAAGAACAAGCTGGGAGCAATCTCAGTTTTCCCTGTGGACTTGATAAAATATTGAGAATCACTATCCAAAAAACTATATTACCTTTCTTTACATCTGCAGGATTTTCCTATCTATCCAAAATGTCAAAAGGAAATACCTTTGAATTTGTTTCTACTGCTTTTAATAATTTAAATCTCAGAAATATTTTTATAAATAAAACAAAACCTATAGTAGAGTACTGAAACTTTAATGTTATAGTACAGTGGGCTCAGTCTAACATACTGTGTTTACTCCTCTGCAGAAATTTTTGTCTTACTGTGTTTCTTCTCAGGCAGCAAGGCACACAAGGCAAAGAGAGAATTTCTTCAGAAGCTGGTTTCCTGCCCAGTCTTATACCTCTTCCCAGGCCTTCCCTGCTTCAGTTTTACCTTTATATTTATTATCAGGAGACTCTGTGGCTTTGTTTTCCCCATCAACTTTCAGGGTAATGCATGGAATGGAATCCTATATGTTCTTGCTGCATGCTCAGCACTTGTTAAGCACTTTTCTTTTTTCCATTATCACTAACAGTCTAGTAGCTGCCTCATATTTCTGCAAGCATCACCTTGATCACTCAATTAGTATTTAGTTTATTTTTGTAGACAATGCAAAATCAAATGGCATTTTTATTTTCTGTCATTAGACTTCAAAATTATTCAATATTTTGTCTGTGTTCCTGGTCAGTTGCAGTATTGCATCTTTGTATTCTTAATTCAGTTAATTAGAAAGGAAAGCATAGGCAAATCTTGAACTAATGCTCAAATATGTATTAGTGCCTTGGTTTAACATTTGAGAGACATATATAAAATGAGTAAACCAACCAGAGAAGTTCAGCAGCTTTCTAATGATACTGAAGCTCGATCATAAGCCCATAGAGTTTAAAAAAAAATCTATGAAGGTACATGAGAGCACAGGATATTTCTGAACTTTTTAATGTTCATATACTCATAAAGATTGCACCAAGTCTAGTGAGATCAATGAGTCTAATGAGATTGCTTTATCATTTGCCAGCATCTAGTTCATAAGTGCTTTTTTTCTTTTTCTTTTTTTTTTTTTAAAGTATTTTATGGAACCTTTCATGCAGTTGTACCCGTAAAACTTGACATCTGAAGGAATAATGCCTCTTCTAAGCTAAATATTCCTAAAAACAAAAATGTAGGAATTTCTTTCTTTATTCCCAGGCTTCTCATTTACTCTCAGGTAATTTTTGGTCTAAAATAGATGAGTTTATATGTGTAGGTTATTTATATAAAGAAAAAAGGAATGAACTCTCAAATATTATCCTCCGTAATTACTGACAAAACCACAATGATACTCCTTTTGCTACATTTTTGTACCTGGAAGAAGGAATAACTGTACATAAAAAATTATTGGAGGAGGAGGGGAGATTTCTATTAATTCATGATTTCCTTCATGCATTTCAAATAGAAAATAATTCCTCAAATAATACATGTTCCCAAATAACACTTTCCGAAAGAGACAAACTTTCAGATCCAACTGCTATAGTAAGAGCTCTGATGTTTTCGTATTTTTCACTACAGCTGGAATTATATTCGAAGTGTTGTTAAACCTTTCAGGCAAAAAATTCTCATCTGTACTGTTTTGTCCTGAAGCGAGGAAAGGAAAGCTATGTTGCAGATGGAATTCTGACAAGGGAATCTGAAATGATGAAAAAATGCTGCAGATTGTCATCAGCTTATCCTGTTCTACAACACTGGACTGCAGCTTTAGTTAAGACACACATCCGATAACTCCATTTTCATCATAGGTTTCATCCTTTTATATACCACCTACTCTTCCTATGATCTTAGTCATTTGTATGGGGTTACCAGATTCCCAGCAGTGAAAATGGTGCAATAAATGTACATGAATGCACATGAGTTTTAGTTTTATCATAGTTCTCTTCATTTTACCTCTTCCTCATATGCAGATGCACAGGTTTAAGCAAAGTATATGAATGTTATCAAAAAAACATTAGCCACTTTATTTTCTTCTCTTTATTTTCTTCTTAAGTCATTTAATGTCTTTACCTCTGAAGACTATGTGTAGAAAAGCAGCAAATTAATTGTGAAAATACTAAAACAAATTTAAGTTCTACTTAATTGCCAGGTATATCAATAAGATGAGTCTAGTGGCTACTGCAAAACTCACAGAAGAGTTTTCATTTATTTTCTTCTATTATTTATCATGAAGCAATTGAATTTTTCTTTTGGGGGGGGAGAATGCCTAGGCTTTTGGTTGTATTTACAGTTGATAATATATTAATATATGGTATATATTACTTGGCTGCATATTAAGTACAAGTAAATCAAATTATCTGACTTTTTGCTCTTTAAATCTGCAAGCACTTTCTTTACAGGGGGATATTCTAAAATCCAAAGTTAATTCTGAAAAAAATACATAGGGGGAAAAATATTTCATAAATGACTAAAAGTTCTCCAGTCTCCTGACTCCTATATATTCTTCCATATAGTTTTCATTATGTCATTTTAATACTTCCCCAAATAGTCATAAGGACAGTGTTTGGGGATTTTTTACAATAATGGAATAAAACTTACATCTTTTGGCAGTGGATCAATCTAGAAGAGTCAATAAATAGAAGAGCTTACCTAGATAAATCTACCCGCGTGTATTATCATGATGGTGCTTTCCTCTATAAACTTTAAAGGGAGTAATTTTAAAGGAGTCACCATAATGTGCTTTACAAGTGTTGCATTTGAGTTATGCTTCAAGATGCTTATATGTGAACTAGTGTATGAACGATTCTTTTGGAGTACATTTAGAAGAAAATTCAGGATGTCCTAAATGGATATATTGTGTTGAGTTATGAGCAAGTGCCATTTCTTTACTCCTCTAACAATTGCTATATTTGTAAAGCTTCTGTTTCTAAATTTCTTTATAATTACAGCACTTAAATGATAATAAAATTTTAATGCACATTCTTATTTTTTTATTTTAGGTGTTTTAGCATTTCGCCACCCTGAAGCTTCCTTCAGGTGGAGGTAGCTTGCAATACAACTGTGTATTTCTTGATTTATGATGATGTTTTGTCTATTTTGTCCCACAGAAAATGAAAATTTGTTTAAAATATACTCAGTCACTCACAAGATAGATTTTCTTTTGTGACTTCATTACTTTGCAATACTTAAATACAATCTGTAGACATTTTTGAAAATAATTTTTATTTAATTTATAATATGAATGTTTTTGCTGCACTGCTGTAGCAGTGGGTCATGTGGGTCCACTGGATCCATTGGATCTGCTGGGTCCACAATCCATCTGCTGGACTGTCAAGGATCACTGAATTCTTTTGGTGACAGGAGTATAGTGGATATAAGCCACTGAAGACACTTACATCTAAATATGATTTTCTTAAACTTCTGAGCAGTAGTTAGGACTGACTATAGTCTTTTATGTACATTATGTTAATGGTATACTTGAATATACTTGAATAATACAAATTTTCCTAAACGATACAAACATGAACAGAAACAGCACCCTGAAACCCATTCACTCTCACAAGAGACTTTTTAATTAACAGTCACATCTGTGCGAGAATAGTATATCTTGCAAAGTTAGCAGCAACTTAAACCATATTATTAAATTTTGTTGAAGAGTGCAAATCTCAGTAGACCTGTTTAACAATTCAAGAACTGGTGTGGAATGTTACCTCTGGCCTCCTGAGTCTGATTTGGAAATATCTAAATTTTCCATAATGATGTCATTAAATATTTAATAGTGCAATATTTTGAACACCTTTCCAACATAAATGACATTAAAATTTAACCTGTTTAAACTACTAAAGGTTATCTGAGAAAATTCTATCAGAGTACACTTTCAAAGCCAATTAAACATGCCTTGATTTTGAAAGATGTTTTTTGTTGAGGGAACGGAATTAATGTAAATAATAAAAAGTGAAAATCAAAGCGAAGTTAGATTGCTTTTGAAATATTTGATAAGACTATGGGATAAAATTCTCAAATATATTTTATTTTGTAACATAGTACTATTGATCCTATGTAATCCTTACCAGAGTCTAGCTATGGTCCCTGGCCAATCATTCAATTAAATTATAGTGAAGGCTGTAAATATTCATCAAGAACATGAAGAAATACTGCCAACATGAGATAAGACAAAAATTCATCATCCCCCTGAAAAAAAAGTCTAAAATGATACAATAAAATAGAGGTTTATGAATGTTTAGTAAAATACTTTTGCATATGTGCCAGTCACTGGGGTGCCTGCAGCTACTTGCTGCAAAGGGACTCTGTTACTATGGCTCTGATTTTGCCTATTTTTTCTTTTTTTTTCTGTTTATCTACTGCCTTTGCTATGTCATCAAGGTGAAGTAGGCAAAAGATTATGTGAATGTGTGGGAACTCTTTCTCGATTAGTAATTCCTTCATTCTGAGCAAAGTGGGCAGAAAGCATCTCATGGACCTACTATCTGCCTTCACTGAGTTGCCATCTCAGTAGGATCATCTGTAGATGCATCTTCAACATCTCCATGTTTTGGTAGAGCTCAGAGCAAGCAGTACTGTCAAAAGTTCAGACTTCTAATCAGATTCCAACTTGCAGTGATAATATGAAGTCTAATCTATTTTCCCTTAAGTACTATTTTATTCATAATTGAAGTGATCATTTACTCTACTAGGGCCTCGTTCTTCAAAAGTGACTGGTGGCAGCGGGCACTACTCTTGTTTGTCTCTTCAGGATATGGTGCCTACCATGAGAGCTTGCCTGTAGCTGTAGTTCCTCCTGTTATTTTTTTTTTCTCCTGCTTTTCTTGCAGTGTTTTGTGTTTTTATCTGTATGTCCTACCACTATCTTCACATTTAACATCTTAAATATACTTCTTGTAAGTCATTTTCCATTATCAAATCTGGCCTTTCAAATCTCTTTTTATTTTTAATAGAAAAGGCTTTTATTGTCCTAAGTTAACATTTACCTAGAAGCTGCATTCAAAGAGGGTTAAAAAAATGAACTCTTGTTTTATTAAGTAAACTCCTTTGTATTTATAACATGTGATATTAATAATTTATTAGATAACATGTCATATTTTAGTCCACAAGAAACATAATGAGTTTCACACTGGGGATCAGCATGGGTCTCGCCTAAGGGAAACTTGATTATTTGAACAAGACAGAAGACCTATTGATTTAATGTTCAGGACTCCAGCGATTTCTCTATAGCATGATATTGAAACATTGTGTGAAGCTCAACATTAAACTGAACACTAATCTTGGAATTAACCAGCAGGCACAGGAAAAGAAAAAAAAAAAAAAGAAAAAAAAAAAAGCAGGATCTGAATTATCTCATCAGTTATGTAAGTACTAAGCTTATTCCAGTAGAAGTCATACATGTAGAAGGATTCAGGGGACATAGGTCTTTAATTTTTCAGTGTATGGCTAGCTTTAATGTTAAATGACTGACCTAAGCTTGCATAGGAAAAAAAAAAAAGTTTAAAGCTTTAAGATAGTGTTGACAAGTAGGAGATTATATTTGTAGATATTTTGCAGTGATTTGCCAGGCTTGAAAAGAATTAAAATATTTTAAATCACAATTTAGCTTTTGTTATTTTCTACCATTCACAATGCTCAAGGCAAGATGGGAATCTTCATCTTCCAACTGCTGCTCAGCTGAACTGGCAAGGCAGAATTAAAAGAGTGCTAGATCCTACCTGTAATACTGAACTAGTACTAGTCCAAGAGACAGCAAAATTATATATATATATATATATATATATATATATAAAGTATACTCTGCTGCTCTGAAGAGCAGCAGAAAGTAAATGCTCTGTCTTTAAAGGTGCTGTGTCCTACTGTCAAAATTACTGAGTAGAGTTACTGATCAGAAGTATTTGCTATTAGATGTTTTTTTGTTTGTGTGCTTGAGGCAACTGTAGTATAGCCATAGAAGAGGTAGGACTAACTGAATCCCAAATGCCAAATTATTAAGGAGACTTATGGAAGGGTGGCTGACAGCTCCTCTACCCTCAATCTTCTGATTCTTTTCTGTCTTAATGCGGCAATGATGAGACAAAAAGAGTTGAGGGGTTCAGCTTTAATAACTATGTAGATAACTTTTACTAGAACAAGGCTGTACTTAATTTGGGTTTTGAGTACCACTTGACTGCCAGGTTGTGCTTACATTCTTTTTGCTCTTTGTTCTTGTATCTTGGAGAAGATGAGTATTAAGATGTGAATAAAGATATAGCTTCTTCTTTTAGTCATATCTACCAAAATATTTTGCTGTTTGAATGGAACACTATGTATGCACACATATTTTCTTAAATTACTGATTAACATAAGTTGTTAGTGCTTCTTCAGACTGCAACTTATTTATTCATAACTTGTTTCATTGAGTCTAGTGTGAGCAGACAGTGTTGGCTGCATCACCTTCTGAAAGAATGGATTGATACCACCTATCTCAAGGCTTCCTCTTCCTCTTGTTTCTCTTATTGAAATTTGGTACCCACCAAGCCTCATTATTAAAGTGATTCAGACCTGATTCATAGAGGTAGGCACCATCGTTAGTGTTACAGACAGTGAATTACACAGTCTGCTATCAGATTGAATAATGGATGTTCTGCTAAACCATCTGGCATGTCTCTGTTAAAAAGGAACTGCTTTTTTTTTCAGATAGAAAAGCCTTTCAGAAAAGTCTATCAATCGCAGCTGAGCTCACTGCATCTTGGATTCCTAACTACTGTATACTTACTTTTTTCAGATCTTTGATACTGTTCCTTCCTAGACCCAGTAACTCTGTGTTTTGTATTTTTTTTTTCTGCATTTGCTCCCAAGCAATGCATTTTTTCAAATAGAAATTTTGAGAGGGGTCATTCAGGAGTGAAAATAGCTTTTAAAATATATCTTATTCACTTTAAGAAATTTTTGATGCAGGTATACACTTCCATGTGGACTGCTATCACAGAATATGACTTAATTAATTTATTTTCTTCTGTCAGCTTCCAAAAGTTCAATCAGTGTGGCCTTAAAGTCCAAACATTGCCATGCAGTAAAAAGAAGTATCAACCGTAAGTAAACAGTTTTTTGTGAAACAGTATCTAATATGCAAATCTTTTTAGAACTTCCTAATCATTTCAGAATATTATTTAATATGTTTCCCTTATTTATATTTATTTGCCTAATTATCTTTGTAATAATAGGTAGCCTCATGTCTTGTATATGTGAAAACCTCTATGTGTAATTTAAAATATATCTGTCTTCATGCAAGTTTTATGAAGGCTTTGACCAGCAACTCAGTAGGTATTTGAAAGGAGAAAAAACATGATTGCAAGTCAGATGACAACCCAAGAAGGGGGAAGAGGAGACAAAGAGAGAATTTGTCTCATCTAAACTGTGACTCCAAGTAGCGACTCTAAGAAAAACATTCTGACTCTCAGACACATGTAGCCTTTGGTTCTTTGATTGCTTTCAAGATGCAGGGAGAGAAAAAGCTGAAAGAGAAAACCATCTATGTAAGGTTTAAGAAGTCAAAGGGTGATAAGGGACAGTGCATCTAACATGGTCGAATTGTCTGAAGCTTCAGCTTTCGTTTTATCAGCTTAGTATTTATTAATGAATACAATTCCTTGGATATACTGTACACTGCAAGTCTGTTGGCTGTAGTCTAGTTACAGTCAATTTTATATCTGTGGCTAGATGATATCTCTGTGAGAGCAGCAGAAGACAGACTTTGTTAGAGTGTTTGGGAGTTTGTTTTACCAGCAAGTATCTTTCTGTTTCTTGGCTCCCAAACTGTAACTATGACAAAAAGTGCTCTGAAATACTGCTCAGATGACTGTTAAAATAAAAAGTATTATTTCAGCCAGCAATTCCAATGTGATCTTTATGTGTGAATATTATCTCCATTTCAGATTTCAAAGCGGGACCTTTTGACCGTATTTTGACCTTTTATAGCCTTTTGATCATAGTTTGAATGAATGTGAAATTTTAAAAACTCAGAGTTCTTCGAAGTATGTTGTGTATTTTGTGTTACATTTTACTGCCTGTAAAACTTTGTGTACAGCAATGCTACCGCACTGTTGCAAATAATAGTGAGTGAAATTACCAGGGATTGTACACAGTGGGCAATATTACAGTTTGAGCATTTACCACAGAATAAATACTTTTTTTTATATATTCAAAAGACGGAATAGGTAAGATATTATTAACACTGCTCTGAGGAATATAGAATTTTTTCTTTAAAGAAAAAAAAACCAAAACCTGACTCTTCCATGTACTACAATGCCAAACTGTTATAGCGCTATGTTTCTTGTAGATTAGATTCTTGCATTAGGCAGCAATCATTATTTTGGTAATGCCCCAAACCCCTAGTTGCAGAAGCCTATTGAACTCTCTGCCTAAGCCTTTCAGTACATCTCTCTCTGTGCTACACAGTCTCTGAGTTGTGCTTATAGAAGGCAAAGGTTGTGGTCAAAATTAAAATGTAACTCACTTTCTAATATTATATCTTCTAAGCATTGTATAATGTTATGTGTAGAGCTATCACAGGCCAAAAAAACACTAAAACCCCACTTTCATTAGCTTTTTTTTTTTTATTTTTAGTAGAATCAAAAGCTTTAGCTTTCCATTACTGCATCACAATTTAATATTTTCTTAGTCTCAAAGTACGTGAGACTTAAGATATATTAGATTTTGGATTTGACAGTGTCACGACATCCCTTTGAGTTGTTGTGATGGTTGTTATCAATTTGATTTGTTTTTTCTTGTAGAAACATGGCATTAAAAAAGTAAGAAGAGTGACTAGGTCAGGTGGAAAGAAGGAAAATTGCAACTGTGAGCAATTACCTGTCCTTGGAAAGAAAAGGTTCAAAAGACTGAAAGGTGCCGCAGTAAGAAGTAAGGTACAATATAGAGCTGGAAGCCTGAAGTTTAGACAGAGACTGAGATATTGCTGAGAGAAGGATGGGGCCAGAGAGGCAGGCCTCCAATAATGGTGGAAAGAAAACTTCTAATACCTAGGGAGGTTTCTGAGCAGTTTTCTGAAGCCCACAAAGTAATCAAATTACTCAAAACGAGGTCTGGAGGAAAAGGACTCTCTTGGAAGGATACAGTGAGCAGGGGGAGTTTAAACTCTTTTCCCTGTTCTGTTTTGCCAAATATTTTCAAATTCACTTTCGAAAGCTATGTTGTATTTTAAGTTAGATTGGCATGTTATCTGATTTCTAGTGTAAAATCCTTCTAGTTTTCTTTATAAACATTTACTACAGAGAAAAAATCTTGTGGCTCTGGTCATTCCTAATAGTCCATAGAGAGACTTGCTAGTCTTTCATTAGCGTAAGCAATGTATGTTGGCGTTGGTGTTCGTGAGGTAGTATCTCATCTCATTACAAACCAGTAATGAGCAGCAGGCATTTTTCCCATGATTACAGGAAGTATGGTTGCCATTAACATTTATTTACACTAAAGCTCTATATAGGGAAAAATTTCACACTGAGATTTGGCCATTGCCTTAATTGTTACAAAAGGATAATGCACTTTACATCAGGCTAACAATTCAGTTAATATTTGAATATCTCACAAAAAAATATCTTCATACATCTGCCGAAGATACCTCTAGACCAAAAAAGACTGCTTCCTGAATAAGGTAGGATCAGTGATTCTGGAGGGACATATTTGAATTTAAATCATTAGGCAATCTTCAAGCAGAGGTATATTCAAAGAAGCAAACCGACACTGCTCCCCCAACTGTGTTTTCCAGCCTAAAATTCTCTCCTATGAATACAACCTGACATAGATGACATTTTGCACATATACCGAACCTAAACATGATGTACACCAGGGAAGCACAGAGTTTGTCAGCAGGGCTCCAAACAATAAAGAAAAATAAATCTTTTAAAATTAAATCATGATCTGGCTAAGAACATTTTTTTCTGTGGCTAGTATCTAGCTAACAATTTGCTAATTATGTATTTTCCAAATTATCATTTTTAGCTGTATTTTCCTTTCTGTTTATTGCATGCAAAATATTTTCAAGAGCAATGATTACGTAGATCTTTTTTCCTTTGGTGAGATATTGTGAAACTTATAAGTGGGAACACTTTACAAGGAAGTCATATTCCCATATATGAGTCTGGGTTTGTCCAAAGGGAAGGATGGCACTCAGCTTAGATTCTTGGGCTAGTGGTGAGGCTTCATAAGATAGGATATGTGAAAAAGGACTTTGTTTGCCATCTTTAGAAGGAAAACTTCTAAATATATAGAAAATACAAAGAGCATGCTTAAATAGTAAAGAAGTATGGAATCTAAAAAAAAAAAAAATAAAAGCTGTTAGTTCAGCTTAAGCTCTTAAAATAACCCAGTTGCTGTAATTACAAGAATAAGAGCCAAGTTGGTCAGCACTCATTTACCTTCAATAGATGTGTTTGATTTCTTTTTGCCTGTTTTGTATGAAATGACTCTTTCTCTTTATGTGTCTCTGTTTGTATATGCATGAACTTATTCAGGATCATTAATATATGTTATTCCTAGCAGAAAGGCAAAATATATATTTCCAAGTGCCTAATAGTGTAGCAACTTTCTCCTCCTAGAAATGAATTTCCTAGAGGCAATAGATTTTAGAAGGATGATGGAACAGACAATATCTCATAATCTTTATTTCTTTTTCCCAAAAGCACATTTTTAACTCACATTCTGTTTCTCTTGAAATGCTCTGCTGTCTTAACAAAACGTAGAATTTACAGTAGCCTTTGGAAAAAGTAACCAATCACATAAGTACAATACTTAAGTCATTACTAGATCAAAGACTTGATCTTTCTCTGTCTCTTATTTGATTCTGGTACTATACAGTCATAGGAATTGAAACTCTACTGATGATACATTCATCTACCTGTTGTCAGTAGATAAGATGGCTAATAAAATAGGGCATAATCAAATTATCTTTAAATATTTTTACTTAAAATGAATCTGACGCCAATGTGCAAGTTGCATATTCATCCATGGCATAAAGATATTTAAACCTCAGTTTTGAGGCATGCAGATTTACTCTTCTGTTGGCTTCAGTCTGGGGAAAGAGGGACATTCTTAAGGCCTCTAAAACAGGAGGCCAAAACCTATACTTTCTATAATTTTGGCAGAAAGCTATAAAATTTATAGTAGGGTAGCAGTGATGAAATTCGGAAGGTAAAATTATCTTTGATTACTTATAGGATGTAATGGTGTCTCACGCAGGAGGATCTCTGATTTCACATTTTACATGTAGCCGTTACTTCTAAAACTCTCCAGATGAAATAAAATCATTTTAAATAACTTCATCTTATTACCCCAAATTTTGTCATCAGTGATAACTTTGGGCCAAGAGCGCTAGCTATGAAAATTATGCATTTATTTCCATGGATATAATAACTGCTTCTTTTTTTTTTTTTTTTTTTTTTTTTTGCAGTTAGACCTGAGAAAAAAGCATAACATAACCTAAACATATTATGATAAGAAAATAATTACTGAATCAATTTGAGATTTTTTTATTTAGATGTTTTTAAAGTTAGAACCATAGCATAAGACAGCTAGGACATAAGACCTAGCTTTCTTCATCTGAAGAAATGAATGCAGAATGAACAAGTTATTGGTTTCCAGATTGTTATTTTTTTATTGAGTTATTTATTTCCGAGACACAAGGATGTTAGCTCAACAACTAAGATTTTTCTCATAAATGCTGTGCCTAAATTTGTTGATTCATACAGTTTATAAAAAGGTTTAGTATAAGCTTTTTGTGCATATAACACTATGTTAAAGAAGGGTCTTGATATTGCTCTTTCACTTCGTCTACTCTCCTGCTTATTTACTCTCCTTACTTATTTATTTAGATATAAACAGAAAAAACACTGATAAAGAAATCTCAGCATGCCCCTGTAATGATTACCACACTGCTATTAAGATGTAATTCTGCTTTCTTCACTCCACTGCAAAAAGTAAGTGTTAGATGGGACAAAATTTTATTCTCTGAGGTGCCTTTGAATGTTATTGAAGTGAATTCAGCTTGTAGGCCAATACTCCCAGGAAGTTAGGATTTTAGGGTACTAAAATAAAATAATTAAAAAAAAAAAAATGTGGTCTGCAGGTCCACAAGACTTGTAGTTTCAAGCTTTACCCAGTATTGTGTCTTAGAGGCAAAATGTTTGTCATCTCTTCCTTGTCCTAAACCCCCCAGGTTGTTGAGAACTGCCATTTTCCGAGCGGGCAGTCATCTTTTGTTCTTTGGAAGTGGTGGGTGCCAAGTCTAGTTAGAGAATTCAGCCTGGTGAAGATGACCTGGATTGACAGTTTTGCTCACCTTTAGGTAGTTCTGACCAGCAGCTACCTTCTCCCCAGGAAGCTCCCCAGATGCAGTGCCCTTGGCTGCTCGGCAGCAGGCATACAGGATAACCTTCCTCCTGCAGGTGCCTTTGTCTAGATGTAGGTATCGTGGCCTCCTTGGAAGAATCCCAACTTTTGATACTTTTGATCCTTCTAACAAGGTGAATTTCAGTATATTATCCAATGATTATCCCGTGAAAAATTGCACAGACTAGCTTGAGGAGAAATCCAAATCAAGGTCTTTCCATCTCCCAGGTAAGCATCCTACTCACTGAGCAAGAAAGTTGTGGTCCGATGACTCTTTGATTATTTGTGTACAAAGGCGCAGCATTAAGAGGAAAATTGCCTGCAGCCTAATCATTAGGTACTCTCCTAGGAAAGGAGTGATTTTTTAACATCTTAACGCTCATGAGGGCACTAAAGTAAATGTGTGGGTGGCCTCACATTAGACTGCTCTGTTAGAGGGTAAGTTGTAGTACCGTCCCCCAATTTTTTTTAAAGAAAAAAGAGAGTGACTTTCTGCTCTCTTGTGGAAGGAAAGGATTTATACCTGGCTTTCTGAAGCTATATGAATCCTGATGTAATCTAACAAGGTCTTGCAAGGCAATAAAGCCATTCACAGAAGAGTGAAATTTAAAGCCCTCCTCTACCTAATACCTTTTCATGTCTCCAGATAAGATAGCTTAGATATTAGTGTGCTGGCTGCTGAGAATATGAATTCCATTTTGAGGCACTGTAGGTCTCTGCATGAACAGTTCAGGACACTAGGAAACCTAACTTGGATATAGATTTTTTTTTTTTTTGGAAAATGGATGACTAAAAGTCAGATGATGACTGATCTTCATGGTGACAGGTGAATAATTTGAAAATCTTGCTAGACCAGAAGCACAGAGAAGTCTCTTTTATTATAAATCTGGTTCTTCAGTACTGACTTTAAGTACACTTATATCCATAAAAAATATGATTAGAAGAACAAAATGTTCAAGATTTTGGTATATGATTAGTTGTTTTGTAAGTTTTTTTTTTTGTATGGATAAGCTGTCCAAATCCCACAAATCAAAGTGCCGAAAATCACATTTGTAGACTCTAAAGCATAGAACACTATTAAGTACAGTAAATAAATAAATAAATAAATAAATAAATAAAAGTAGCACTATATTTAGAATTATATTCAGATTTACAATGGTTAATTAAAGTGCTTTTCTCCCCCATGACTGTCAGGCTATTAAAAACACATGTCAAAACATAAATCCAAAAGCAAAGAGCATCAGGAATGGCAATTAAAATTATTAGAAATGTCTCAACTTGCCTCTACTCACAAGTCTGCTTGTAGCTCCCATACTGCTGTGTTGTTTGAGTGGAGAGTGAGGTAATAAATAAACTGTAGAATTACAAGGAGTGCAAAATTTGTTTTATATTTCCTTAAAACAGCCATCTCTCTCTTTTTTTTTTTTTTTTTCTTCTATGAAATGTTGTACCACAGAAGAGCTATTATAGACCTGGTTATCTTTCTGTAACTTTTTCTATTTCACTTGAAAAAATAAATACTGAAGACATTTTCCACACTAGTCTTATACTCAGTATTCCTACACCCAAACATCTATCATTTTTCTCTAGAAATATCTACAGATATTTGAAAAACAAATTTTTTTATCATCTTGTGTGATGTGAAGTTAATCTGAGTTTTCAAAAAAGGAGCTCGCATCACAGGAACATACCTTTTTTTACCCATCATTTATAAGTTGATTTATTGCAACTCCGTAGACAAATGCAGAATAATTGTGCACAGCTGTGACAATTGTAGATGAAATACCATGGTACAAAGACATGCAGGCTAAAATATATTCTTGTGATATTGTAAAGCAACTACTGCCTACGTTTTTTCATATGGTTTGTATTCAGACATATAAACAATCTTAAGAGTTTAATATCAATTTAATGTTAAAAATATCAAATTAGATGCTTTCTTTCCGAGGGAAGCACTCCTCCACAAGCAGTTATTTCAAACTAAAACCTTTCTTTTTTTTTTTTTTTTTTGGTCAGGAGAATGCAATTTTCCGTTTTCTATTCCACAGTCTCTAAAATACAAAAAAAAAAAAAAAAGTCTACAAAAAAGAAAAATGCAATCAGAATGAAAATATTCATCTTACTCTAATTTTATCTGTAGCCATAAAAAAGAGGAAAAATTAGCAGGACAAACATTTTCAAAAAGCAGTAGCATCTTTTTTATTAATTTTAAGAGGAGGCTGGATTTTTTGTGTGTGGTTTTTTTTTTCTTCGTTTCTTTTTTTCTTCCCCTGTGGAAAGCGTGGTGTAAACAGCCAAAGCAGGAAAAAGTAGTTCCAAACTTTCTTAGCACTTCCTGTTTAGCAAAGCTTGACAAACATTAAAAAGCTGTGGATACGTCTTTTTTCATACTTATTAACTTCATAGTTTCCCACTCTATAATTATTTTCATAACAAATGACAAGTCAGAAAAAGAAAAATCCTGGACTATGAAATATTAGCTGAGGATTTTTCAACATAAAACACTGCAGCAAAGATTTCCATTTTCTGACTAATAATAGCAAAAAAAATGCAAAAACACAAAATTAACTTTGTGATTACCCAATTAGCTTTTTTTGCACATCGGATATCTTCAAAGCAGTCAAAAGACTTCTGTTACTTTCTCATTGCTGTTTTAACAGCAAATAAAAGTAGCATTGATGTATATAAAAATAGCTCTGAGACATACGTGTGTTCTTCTGTGTTTAGCTTCAACTTCTGTGTGTTTTCATACAGTCATGAAAAAAGCTGTGGTGTGCATTCTTACTAAAAAATAAAAAGAATTAGTAGAAGGCAAAAGAAAAAGAAAAAAGGAACATTGGAATGTTTATTTTTACTGGGCTTTTCAAAAATATGTACCTCATTTGAAGATACTTGGTTTCTGAAGACTCAAACAAGAATACCCACTGCTCTGTAGACTCTGTATATAAAAGAGCTCTATATAAATCCATATGCTGACTTATTCTCCTGAGTGTTTTTAAGCTGTGACAACTATGTCAATACTAGACTTGGTTCGTTGCAAAGCTGCGGACCACCATACACATGGCGCAGCCCTACGTTTAACCAGTAACTCCACTATGTAGGCATTGAATGCAGCACACTTTCCCTGCTGACATAGCAGCAACTCATCCAAAATCTCACTAGGGTGTCAGGAATCTAAACATTTTTTTAAGCCACTAAATTTAATGTGAGATCCGGCTTAGCCCAATAAACTGCTTATGATCTCTACATATCCTCTACTATGGTTATTAAATGATGATTCTGATTTGTTTCTTAAGCGTGATATTACAGATGATTTCTACAACGGCTTTAACTATTTCCTTGGTATTTAGATCTCATCTTGTGAAAAACTGCCATTGCCTCACATACAAATCTAGGGTTCTGCGATTTGTATGTACCACAGTGCCTTTCTCATAGGCTTTACTGCTGTTGGCACTGAATCAAATAGCAGCTGTCTGGCTTTACATTTTTGTTGCTCCTGTCCTAACAGTTCCTTCTTGCTGCTTCTCAAGATACTGCCCGACTAAAGTAAAATAGCTGTGTACTGCTGTTCACATATCCTCAAAAGCAGGATCTGCTGTTCAGACTGAAATGAGAGTTTTGAACATTTTTTGATTGTTTCATATTTTGAATCTTGGTGCACATTCACCTTTTGAATTATTGGTGTAGAGGGTCACTGCGCACTCAAAAATCCTCTTTAATAGTGGAGTATGGAGGAGAACTAATAAGAGCTAGCTTTGCTGTGTCTCATCCTTGCTCTTACATTCCACGGATATGAGGGATATTGTGTCATGGAATTGAGCCAATGTAAGATTTTGTGTGCATGCATTGGGTATGCAGTGGCAAAGTGCATAAGTTCTTTCAGTTGCAGAATATTTAGGGGGAAAAATATCTATTGTTGAAAGGGAAAACATAAATACTATATGTAGAACAATACTCCATGGCAACTCGTTCTCATGACCATATTATCCTTTAATTCTGCCAAGGCCAGTTAGAACTTGAGCTACCTATTGCTTAAGTGGTGGACACGCAAGCTGAACTTTCTCCCAGCTCAAAGCAACTTACCATTAGCCTTTTTTATGCTAGTTCAAGAATTCAATCTGTACATTCACATTCTTTTTCTGTAATGTTTTCCCCTTTGCCATACACTGTGGGTCTGTTTCAACTTGTACCCTGACTCACAGACTCAGAGCATAGGAAGCCATCTATGTTTCATGATCCATAAAAAAAAAACAAAAAAAAACAAACAAACAAAAAAAACCCCAAACAAACAAACAAACAAACAAACAAACAAAAAACCCAAGGCTTTCTTCACTTGTATGCAGAGAGAAGGACAAGGCAGTGATTCTCTCCTGGACTCCTAAATAGCTGGTGGCAGGGTCTTCCTCAGACTCCTGGGACTGGTTTCTGCCTGCCTGTTACTTAGAAGAGGAAGAACACTTCAGCCTAGAGAAACTTCCCTTTTACTTTGAGATTCTTTTTGAAAGAATTATTCTTTTTTTTCCGAAAAAGAAATATGTTTGTGTCTCTCAGGTAGGAGGTTCTGTGTGGTCTAGCTTGGAATTCAGAGAGTGAAAGCAATTGTGATATATTGAGGAGTATGTGGGTAATGTGTAGTAATAAGAGTAACCTGTTAGTAAGTAGGAAGTGTCTCAGAGGGAGCCATCACGGTGGCCTTGAGCCAGAGAAATCCCAGCAGTTCTTTTGAGGTGGATGTGAGAGCTACCTTTGCTAGTGCTGACATTTTGCAAGGCACAAAGTTTGGCTCCAGCCAAGGAATAATGATATGCTCAAGAAGTTACAATAACATTCTTTTTACTTGTGTGTGCCAGCAATGTTATTGAGAAAGCACATCAAATAAAGGACTCAAAAAAACAATTTTAGAACTGCTAGCTTGAGCACACACAAACTAAAGAATGAGTAAATAAACATTGGGAAAGCATTCTTGAGTATCAATTCTTTTATTTGCAGGTGCAATGTGAACAATATATATATGTTTCTTGTGATTGCATTTGCAAGTGTTTATGCATTGTGTTATGTCTCTTAAAACATCTCCAAGTTGCTAGAGAACTGAATAGCATCAAAGTCACTTGCTTAGATTTAATTAATATCTGTTAATATTCTCCTACTCAGTCTTTTATCACTCAGTATTGTCCTTATAGATAATGAGCTACTGGATACAGAGGTCATTCAATTTTGAAGTTTTTGGCATAGTTTGGTATATTGAATGTTCATGCGAATCAAGCAATTTAATGTGGTCTGTAAGCCTAATGTGAATGCAAACTGCAGTGTCCTGGCTTGTTTCTAATCAGCATTAGAGATGTGCCAAACTGTCAACAGCTCATGAGCAATAAGAACACGATAGTTCTTCACACCCCCTTGAGTTCATATCAATCATTTGAAAATAACATTTTTTTTTTTGGAATGAGCTGTCACTATCAATTTAAATAGTGGCTGTTCGACTGGAATTTGTCCAATTTTTCAGCAAGCCATTTGGTACATTATATTATGAAGCAAACAACTTGCAAAAGCAGATTCTTTTCATGATGCCCGTAAGACAGACATGTGTGTATACTTGAGCCTTCCAAGGTTCCTTTGTCAGGTAAGAGTTGGCCTTCATCTCTGTGACGTGAAGATTATTTAAAGAAAAGAGAGTTCTGAGAATTTCATAATAGATGATGATACAGAGAACACCACATGCATTTTATTTTCCCTGTGTATTATTTTGGTAAAAATAACCAACTAATAATCAAATGAAATAAATATTCCCTGAATTTGGCCCCTTATCTTGCATGATCCGTCACTGGACTGCTACCCTAAAAGTCATCTATGTTCATAGTAACACTACTGTACCCGTCTCCGCCAAAAAGAACATTTTTATTTCTAAACATATTTTGTATTTAAGGAAATCAGATGTATTTTAATCATTTTAATTGAAATCAGGATTCTTCTGCTCTTTGCTTAAATCACAGATACCTTTTCATGCTTTAATTTCCCTAATTCTATCATGTGATAAATGTTATTTACTCCTGGAAGAAAATAGGACCAGTAAAATTATTTATCTTTGAAACATGCCAAGGTAGATCATTTAATACCTTTGCATGAAGTGTATCAGTGAAAATGATTCAATGAGCACTGTTCTTACAGAAAGTGCATTCATTTCCTTCTGAGTCTTAGAAAACAAGCTTCTTGGTTTCATTGAGAAAAGGTTTTCATTGACGTGTGACTTCCGTTGACCTTTATGACTGGCCACAGGAATCAATCATGAGCATCACACTTCTTCCTTCTCTCTTTATCCCTGCAAAGGAGCAGGGATGTGAAGAACAGTGGGAAACTGCTGGGGCTCTCCATCCACCCTCATTTTGCATAGGTCAGCCAACCCACCTGCAAGGCAGGAACAACTCTAGTCAAATGATGAAGTGAAAATCAGGACATTTCACTTGGACATGTTGTGGATACTGATTTGTGCTTAATTGGTCCTTTGTTCTTTTGCACTGACATCTCACTTTCTGCAAAATCTGATGAAAGTGCAGCAATATTTACCCTTTCCTTCCTTCCTTCCTTCCTTCCTTCCTTCCTTCCTTCCTTCCTTCCTTCCTTCCTTCCTTCCTTCCTTCCTTCCTTCCTTCCTTCCTTCCTTCNTCCTTCCTTCCTTCCTTCCTTCCTTCCTTCCTTCCTTCCTTCCTTCCTTCCTTCCTTCCTTCCTTCCTTCCTTCCTTCCTTCCTTCCTTCCTTCCCCCTTTCTCTTTCCTCTTTTCTTCTCATTTTTTTTAATTTAAAAGACCAATTTGAATATGAAAAATTAATTAGCAACAGACTCTCATATATAATGTTGTATTTTCAATAATGACAATAAAAGTCAAGTTGGAATTATATGAACGTTTCAAAAGAGGATTATACTTGGTGTCACCTTTCAATAAGCAATCTAGGGCTGGCTTGTGCATTCCTTGAAATTCTGGTCTCCTGTTTTTCCATGGGGAATAAGAAGTGTTGCAGAGCACAGAATCAGAGTAGAGTTTTTATTTTTACTGCATCTATACCAATATTTAATTTTCTAGTCATGTTGACCATAATGTCAAGGTTTACCATACAGTTATTATGTTTCTCTTTGAGTGGAATTTAAAAATGTATACTGAAGAAAATACAATATTAGAAACTTCTCCTGAGCAGAACCGTGAAGCATCCAGATCTATTGAAATACAAATGTTAAAATCTATTGTTAGAAGATTTGATCAAGCTATAAGCCAATTTTATCTGTTTTTGAAAGTGAGAGCCTCCAAACAAAAGTAGAAAATAAGGTATGTGATAAAATATACTAATTAATCAGGTTTTTAAAGTTAAGAATCTAAGTGCATACACGGTAAGCGTATCTTTCTTGCTGCCAGGCCTGTTCTCAGTGTTTATGAAAATGTCTTCGCATATTCATACCAATTTATTATTGATATTATAACATTTTGCAGTTTTCTCCATAAATATTACAATGATTACTATGTGTGACACCTTAAGGCGAAAAAACTGCATTCTAGCTATTAGACATGATTTCTATATCATCCATTATTGATTTACTGTTCCATCTAGATAGTGTAATAGTTGATTTGAAATCTAGAAACCATTATGAAATTTATTACTGTCAAGAGAGTACAATAAGTAATAGGAAACAGCTTAGTCAAATAAAAGAAATACAGTCTGCACTTCTTCACTAAATGAAAATTCCTGTAACTGCTTTTAAGACAGTATTGAGTCATGAGATGCAGTAAGGTCATACAAAATAGCATCATCTAAAACAGTTGAACGGCTATATGAATAATCTAAAACAACAAAATCTCTGAGCTTGCCATGGTATCTGAATTTAAGCATGATGAGAAATTAATGGAAGCTCTGCAGGCATGCGACATAAAAATGATAGCCATTTTAAATACGCCAAAAATATGAGTGTGTGTGAAAAGCAGTAGAACAAGTTTAAGGTGAAATTCTGAGTCATGTGTGGGCCCCAAGCAGGAAAACATTAACTCTGGCTCTACTGATAGCTGTGACAAAACCTCAGGAATTTTCCCCCGTTATCAGTATCTTTGTTTCAGCCAGTTCTGGAGATTCTCTTGGTGCCCTTCAGACATGGGCAAGCTCTCACAAAGCCATATCATGAGGGTCTGCAAGAGCAGCCACAAATAGGAAGGGGTAGTGCAAATAGGAAGGGTAGGGCTGTGTGACTTTTTCAAAGGATTCCTTCCAGCATTTGAATGAATTCCAGTAGTCAAATTTGAATGAAGAATCCTCGCATCCTCTTTCTTATGCAAAACTGCTTTTGCACTGCAGCCATGCAGCAGTGCAGTGCGGGGAAACCGTGACACAGTTTTGTTTGGTTGTTCCATATTTGCCTTTCATACTTGCTGTTGCTGAGACTAAATAACAGTTTTTCTTTTGATAAATTAAGTATAGCAATGTATACTTTGCTTCAAATACCAATATTAGTCCGACTTTTCAGGTACTCTGAGAGCAGACTCCCTTCTGAAGTAATGGAAATAATTGTTTAGAATTGCACTCGAGTGGAATATAGAAGACTTTCACCACCTCTCTGCATGTCAAAATGAATCCTAGGAGTAAAAACTGGCCGATTGGATTTCATGGGGGTATTTTGCTATTATCTTGGAGCTGTGTGTCTGATGTCATTATGGGAGGACTTTGCAGGGTTGCTTATTAGCAATATTTTAACACAGATGAGATTATCATTGCAGTATGTTTTGTCAAGGTTTAAAAGGATGCCTCTTAGAAGAAACCTGCCCACTACAAAAAGAGCAGGCACTGTGTTTAGAACATCTCTGTAGCATAAATAATCCTTTGCCTACAATTTTAAGGTCATTTATGAAATTGAACTCCCATTCACTGAGCATAAATATGTAATGCACTTATATAAACACCCAAATCAGTGTTCTTTCAGGAAAGGGTTAGGTTGGCATTTGTAAGGCTCCTGTAGGCCCAGTGACCTGAAGCAGTGAAAAGTGCCTCGCCACACTACTGCAACTGTGTCAGAAAGAGGAATAGTTCTAAGGTTATAATAAGGAAATAATAAGAAAGCTAGTAGGCAAATAGTTTCTTCATAAAAGATGACATTGAATTAAGATTCATTTTATAGCTATATAGCAAAGTGATTAGAAAAAATAGAAGTAACTGGCAGATGTTTTTTTATGCTACATTTCTAAGGTTTTGTTATGTCAGAGGCATCTCAGAAAGGGAAGAGATTATTGTTTAAAAACATCATCTAAAAGCATATGTTAACTTTTCATTAGTGATGAGCAACAAGCCCGCCCCCAACACACAAACACACAAAATGTCTCAAGATTTTGCCTCAGAGAGTGGCAAAGCACTGAGGGGACTGCAGGACGTTTTTAGTGTGTCAGGCAATATGCCTTTACTTGAGTACAATAATACAGTATAATCAGAGCCAGCAGTGTTAAAGAGACTTTTAAAGCTAACCATTTCCACCACACGGTCCACCACTATTTTCTTTCCTGTATTATTAAAAGCAAGAGCTGTTTTCCCTCTGTATTTGTTAATGCTGGGAAGATGGGCTTTTAGCATTCTTTGCTGTCTAGACTGCTGTTATTTTTTAAAAGGATTGCTCATTTTCTTAATTCATTGACAGTTATCCTCCTACTTACATGCCTGAATCACTATTTCATGTAATTATAGGAGAGACAGTTTGGCCTGTTCTTGTCAGTCATCCAGTTCCACTGACTGTCTTCATCAACAATTATCAGCTGCAAGTGATCCCTGCTATAACTGTGCCATGTCGAGTCTTTCCAAACACGCTCTGCGGATGTGTCCAATTGCTCCCTCTGTTCCCTCTTGTTCTGCTGATACCTACCAGTCCTGTTCGCTCAACTTCAACACGTTGTTGCATGGCAGTCCTTGCCAGTTGGATCCAGCCTGACCCATCTTTGCCATTTGCCTTGATGTTTGCTCGCCTTGCACCTGTTGACTGCCCATCTGTAGTCGTGGTGCGGAAAACCCACATTTGAGCCTCAGATGAGGGGAGACAATTCCAACTACATAGCCCTGTAATTTAGTGGATACCAGAGATGAAAGCTCCCTATCTCATATTTCTCATATTAATTAAAGAATGCTTCATGAGCAGCTGTCTTTTCTGGAGGAAGACAAACCGCACAGTATCAACTGATTGAAAATCTTTGCTGCTTTTGCTTACAATGATGATAAAAAATGTGCAATGTTTATTAAGTGGAATTTATTAAAGCTTTGTATAAAAAAAAAAAAAGACAAGACAAGTCTCCCTCTTACAAGACAGCTGATGAACACTCGGGAGGTGTTTAACAACTTCCTGTGTAGGGATAGACATGGAATGCTTTGAGGACTTGGCATGAGTCAGAGGGTTAGGTTTGGGCAAAAGTAGCTCAACTATTGAAAACAGTTTTATGCTCAGAAACTGTAATTTTCACAAGTGCAATAAATATTCATAAGCCCCCTTTAAAACAGAAAATAAATACACTATGTCAGTTCCTTACCCATGTTCACTGTTATCCCTTGTTTCTTGTGCAGTTTATATTTTATAATAAATTCTTGATACGCTGCAGGGGTACCAACACTGTCTTTAATGTAACATTTCTCTTTGAAGGTCTGAAACCAAGTGGTCTCTCCAGGGCATCATAAATCTTAGTTTTCACTTGAAATAAAGAAACCATAAAAAGTATAAAACAATATTTAAGCTTCAGAGTAGACCAATTTTCAATATAAAATGTTATTGTTATGACAGTAAAGAAATAAGCAGATGAGAGGAAGGACTCTCCAATTTACAAAACCCTGCCAGAAGGAGTATAAAGGAAACATTTGAACCCCAGGGATACTATGTGACAGAGCAGTGACCAGAAAACTGCAATGACCCACAAGGATTCATTAACCTTCTACATGCACCATACATATACATACTGCATGTATTAAAATACGGACTTAATAGTCTAATGAAGAATGCAAGGAATACAATACTATATATATATATGCATAATATAATGTGCTGAAGTACAGTATGATTGTCACAAAGTAGGGGTCAATTTGTTAAAAAAAAAAAAAAGACAAGAACTATATCACTTTCATGGAATTAGGTCATATTAGATCATGTATGCTAATTGCAGATACCATCTAGATAAGTTTAAGCTTTAAAGCACAGCAGGAGTCTTCTGAGACATAGCAATTTCTGCAAGGCCTTTGAACAACTTCAGTTTTTTTAGAAGCTCTTGGAAAGTCATGAAAAATAAGGGAAAACAAATCTTCAAATTGCTCAGGTCCCCAAAGTTCTGTCGCTTTCTTTTTCTGAGAACCTCCAGGGTTTCCAGCTGACAACAAAAGTGGACAGGCTTAGAATCATCAAAGGGAAAGCTAGAAAAAATATCTTTTTGATAAGATAAGAAATACATTCGTGTTTGTTTAAAGTCTTAGTATGCGACTTAGCACTGGGAATACTTCTAATAATTCTTAAAAAAAGAAAAAAAGAAAAAAAAAGAAGTATGTGTGTGTGATGAGGAAGGACTAGGGTTTTATGAAACACCATGACAATATCACCACATTTTGTCTCAGTGTGCCCTGCTAGAGCTCTTTTTCCTAGCATGTCTAGCACTGTAAAATAACAAAACCATGAAGAACTTGCATTAGAGCATGACTTTTCTGGGTTTAAAGGTTCATTGATAAAGTAGCACACACACCAGTCCAGTTTTCAAGTGTGCCCAAAGATAATTTGAAGCCCTTGGCCAGCAATATTTCAATCACTTCCTTTCTACCACTCTGAATTATTCATTTGAATTGAAAAAAGCATTGAGAGTTTTAAAAGGTTCCAATAAATTGTCTTCAGGCTACATAAAAAGGTACTATCGATTCTAAATTCTAAATACGGGAGAAGGGAGAAACTCAAAGGTTTTCCTTTATAATGAACATTAAAACAGTAATAGTTTAAAAAGAAGAAATTGCTATGGAAATAGTATGTCAAGACTAAAGGAGTGAACCAGTGTAACGACATTTTGCATGAAACAATAAAAGTAGAGATGGCTGGACTGGGTGTTGACATAAAACTATTTTTGAGGCTGTAGGTAAACCAAGTTTAATGCCATGAAATCTGCATTAGGTTTTTTTCCTTTTATTAATTCTGAGCAATTGGTCCAAAACCAAGCAAACCAAACAAAATACCACACCCAGCAACTGAATAAAGTAAAGAATGCGAAGGAAACAGTAACAGATTTCGAGAAGCCATTTCGTACTCAAATGATCCAATTTGGGTTGGAATGTTACCCATATGATCGGCAGGGCTTCTGCAAAAAAGAGAGGAGCAGCTGAATAGGAAATGGCATCTGTGGCTCAGGGAAAGACTTGGCAAGAAAAACAAACAAACAAAAAGGTTAAAAAATGCTAAATGGCCATAAAATTGCAGTCTTCTGTGAAGCAAAGGGGTAGTTTAATTTCTTGATTTTATTTTCTGTTTTTAAGTAAAGACGCTAGATAAAGATTCAAATGTGATTTCCACAAGAAAACACACTTTCTGCAAGGGTTCTGTAAATTTTTTTGTAATACCCACGAACAGGAAATGCATCAGTAAGGAATTCAGTTCTGTGGCTGGAAAATGCTGGTGGACAAATCAAAATATTCACATGGCAGTGACTCTGGGACCAGAATGTGTGAAAGGTGGGGAAAAGGGCAAGACAAAGTAAAACCAGGACTTGTAAACAGAAGTGTAAAAACAGGAGGGATGTAGCAATCAATATTCCTTTTCCATTACCTAAAGACAGCATAATGTGGGTAATTCTAAGCATAATAATAATAATAAAATTATAAGAATGCAGTCTTTTTTCAATATCCTGGAAATCCCCCCCAAAAAAACCCAAACTCTAAATATCCCAATATAAGCAGAAATTTAAAGGCAGTCATAAATCAGTGTTTGGAGAATGAGGGTGTCACATTAAGACAACCTGACATTCTCTTATTGCTTTGGACCATTGCCGTCGTGGCCATGGAGGGTGGGTCTCTTCACGTGTCTCTGCAGCAGCTCGTTGCATGGATGCTGAGAAGTCTGCTTGTTGCATAGGCCAGGCAGAAGTAAATTGCAATAGCTTGTAGTATGATTTAATGAAATTTTACCCAAATTCTTAAGTATATACTGTATCTCACCTGAATTCTGCCAGGTAATTATGCTGGGGAAGATAGAGAGCAGTCGTTCATTGCTGTTCCTTCTTCTCTTCTTCTATCTATTACTCTGCAGTGACTAGAAAATTAGTATAAACTGAATAGCCAGCCTCTTTGCTGGGAAAATTAGGTTATATTCATCCTGTCCTCAGTTTTTGCACTAATAGAAAAGAACTGAGTCCTTGCAATACTGTGTACTGCAGGTTGTCTGCAGTACATATAAATACTGTAAACATAAATATTTACCATATTGACAAAATAGCATAGCGACTTTATTGTGTCTGTCCAGGGCATAAATGAATAGACTGTTTTTCTCCTTATCTCTCTTGCGATGACTTGTAATGCTAAGTACAAATAACAGAAGGACGATGCATATGTTCCTGCAGCAAATGAATATCGGTACTGCAAATGCTCCCTAAAAGCTAGGACAAAGCCCCAGAGCAGAGGCTTTTCATGTGATAAATTAAATGTTCCTAACAAAAAGTGGACAAATAGGCAAAGCCACCATGTCTGTAATTTGAGGTAATACTGACAGATGTTGACAAATGTAGGGATTAGTTTGTAAAAGAAATGCTGTTGGGAGATACGTGAAATATGTCACACAAGCCATCCATCAGAAGTTCCCTATCAACCTGAAAACTGAAGCAGTTAATGAGACAGTGTCGTGAGTCTACTATGTCAGTAAATAAGTAAATAACTAATTCATAAGCTTAGACGACAGCTTTTATCCAAAACAGCGCTTCATCCTTCAACTAGGACAAATAATGCACCTGGAATTTTTAACTGACGGAAAATATGGAGAACAGTGACAGAAAGTAAAAGATCCTTAAGTTCAATAAATGCTTGATGTGTGAAATACTTGATGTGTTGATGCTGTTACTTGGTCACTGTTTAACATAGCAAGCCCTCAGCTCCCACTTCGCTGCTGTTGTGACAAACAAAGAGGGAGAGGCTAAGGAAGCAGGGCAGAGAGCTAGATATGTAATGAAATTTGTGTAAAAATATATGTAGGTAATGTTAAATATATGTAATGAATACTTGTGGCAAAAGGTTAGTGATAACATAACGCATGGACAAAAATGAATCACGTTAATAGAATTTATGAAGTGGGTAGAAAAAAAATGTGTCTAACGGCTTTCAGAAGCTCCATCGTTGTTTTGACCAAGGCACAAAGCATTCACGTTACTGAGAAATGAAGACAGAAGCTGATGGTTGCCTGTTATATAAATTGGTCAGAACTGTACGGATCTTAGAAAAATTAATTGGACAAAAGGTTTTATAAAGAGAAAGTACATAAGACATATACACCTTTTTCTTTCTATCAGTCTTCAGCTTCCAAAGATCAGCTGTTACTGGCAAAAATAAAAGGAAATCCAATAGCTTTTATATTTGATATTTTTCTTTGGCATTAGGACTATCTCTTTATATTGTTTTCCATCTTCTCATTAAAGACAAAAGACTAGTGTATTTCTTAGGCACCTTGACTCCTGTCTATTTGGTTATAGTATTTTTCTGTAAACTTACCATTATAACTGTGCACTTCAGCAATCTTCTTTGTATCTATTCTCATAACAACTGTATGTAGTTGGATCTTTATTTTGTATATTACATTTGCAGAAAAGATAGGTGGTCTACTTGAAGTTTAGACAGAAAGCTTATGGATTGATTTAGGCTGATTTTGGATTTTTCAAAGGGTACATCTAATTATTATATTGTTCAACAAGACATGTATAAACTTTCTTTCAATTCAACATATACAAAAAAAAACCAACAGCACACAATGTATATAACCAGTCAAAGGAAAAAAATCATCTCCCTTTTGAACATTGGAAAAAATTAATACAGCAGAGAGCTCATAAGTAATCTATATGCATAAATATACTCATATGTAGAATACATCAAAGATTTTTAAATAATGAAGTGCATTAGTAAAACTCATGACTGCTCATTGACAATTTGCAACCACAGTTAGAGGCCAAATTCAAAGGATACATTGTTTTCAATGAATAATTTAATATATTCTAGTTGTAAGCTCTTTAAATGCAATTTTATATTATGAATAGGTGACTGATTTACAACAAATTTTATTTCATTTCTTATTTTTAACTGCCTGTAAAATTCAAGTTAATCAATTCCTTTTTATAAAGCAATAAGAAAGACAAAAGCAATAAAATGTTCTTTAATAAAAAACAGTATTTTAGCCAGCCCCTAACAACTATAAATATATCCTCATGGACAGGTATTCATTCATCCTAATGTTTTTAACAAGGCTTAAACTGAAGCATTTTGCGAAGTTAAAAAAAGAAGAATCATTAGAAACTTATTATGTTGGGAAGATTGTTTCAAAGAAGACTTCAGTAGGACTAAGTCACCCTTAAATGTCAAGGAGTGCATAATGAAGATGTGCATACATTTAAAAAAAAAGGGTTAAAAAAAGAAAAAGAAAAAAAGAAAAAGAAAAAAAAATGAAAGGCAGAGCCAGAGGCAAATGTCTAGAAGACATTATGCCAGGAAGTGTCATCGCTGAAGAGTTAAATGAAGACAATCTGACAAGAGTAACAGACCAAAAAAGCTCTAAATGAGTTAAGTTGAAACAAATCTTCTTACCGCTCACATATTAAGCACCAGTATCTTGCTAGGAGGAGAAAAATATATAGAGAAAATAGATCGTTTGACCTGTCTGGACTGCACTGGGCTAACCAATGGAGTTGTTAAGAGTGAAGTGACATTACTATTAGGAAAGTAATACAAAAGCCACTATACAAAAATAATAGAAAAGAGAATTATATGTCTTAAATGTAACCCAATATCTGGGAAGTACAGTGCTTGCAAGTGTTGCCTGTTTCTGCTTCAGGAGAAAATAAGTCCTCTTCAGGTCGAAGTCAGTTAAGTTTTACATCAGTCAGACATCAGTCAAGTTCTAATGCAACATATGGAAAAAAGTAATTGCTAATGAGATATTCTAAAAAAGACAGCACCTACATCAGAAAGGAAGCATTTGGGAGAGGCACTTGAGAAACCAGCATGCATATTCTCCATGAAGCTCTCAGTGGGAACCAGCCAGTGTAAGGAAGAAGCCATTTATGAGAACTAGAAAATTTTAGAGTATTAACAGGCAGGGGGACCCAGCAATATCAACACCGCAGAACAGCTGAAAGCACTGGAAAATATGTTTTATGTTTTATAAAGCATACATCTTCTGTCTCATGGACTGCTTTTTGCCCTCAGGTGTGAGACACACTGTGTGCCTTGGAGAACAGTGGAGTACTTATTGTGTTTTACACTGATGGAGTTGATTCCGCACTCAGGTTTATATTGACTCCCACCTTAGATGCTAAAGAAACTCCAGTAGCTTGGATTCTTCTTCTGAAATGGAGAAGAAAGGTTGAACTGACTTCAGCTGGGATAAGGTAGGACCCTGTCAGGTCTATTTGTGCAGTAAGAAGGTAAGCGTGTGTTAAATTCAAGAAGATAGCTAATACTGAAGTGAAAAAAAAAAAACTGAATTAAATAATATACCGTAAGAACTAGCATTTAGAAAATGAAAAGAATGATAGAAGGCATTTGCCCTTAAGTCTACCAGCATATGAAAATTATGAAAATTGTTCTATTTGTATCCAACACTGATTTGCCTTGAAACATTCATCATTCAAAAATACGAAAAGCTATTTGGTGAGAAAATTAGTGTGACACTGATGAAAAATAGAGGTGTAAGCTTTACTTTGAATTATAAAAGAAGATTTTCAGGGAAATCAAAACAGAACAGAGTACAGCTCTCTCAGGAATTCATTGATAAATATTGAAATGCTTGTGAGAGAAGGCTTATTTTGTTATATGAGGTTGATATAGTTTTAGGTCTAATAGCTACAAGATAGGAGTTAGTTTTGGCTTCTTCCATCTTTCCTTCTTTCAGTCTATGCTGTCTTTGCATTTTGGTCCTGAACTAGTTGTAGTAATTTGCTGAAAGTAAAGATTTATCCCCAATGAGTAGTTGGTATGTGCATAAACAACTAGCATGCAGATTTGAGTATTAAAAGCCCTGTTCTTTTAGACAGAGAAGACTTTGGACAGGTTTCATTCACTTTTTTGAGCAGTGCTACAGAAAGAGTAACAGAAAATTAAACAAAGGAAAACTCTGACTGTTCATTTAGGATCTCTATTTCATAGTGTAGAGATTCTGTATTACATCTTATACATACACTTATGTCAATGCTTTGGATATTTCATATATGAATATGGATATTTCATATATGAATAAAGTAGTCAAATAGGAAACATTTGACCAACAGCACTTCCTTGCTGTATTTCCAAAGGTTTTGTTTTGGAAAGACAGTTTTCATCTATGTGGGATTTTTCCCCTGGATAAAAGACATTTGCTAAATTTTAAATAAGCCCATAGTCCCTCCAAGAGAGCAAGTAAAAAAAAAAAGCATAGGCTAAAAAATGGGAAAGGGTGAGTATGTGGAAATAACATGGCCCTGTAGGACTTGATGCAAATACTTGAGAAATGCAGGGTATACGTATATTCAGGACAGGCATTTAAGACAGCAAAAAAGGCTTGCTGTGGCCAAGATGCAGTATGTAAAGCAGAATGATTTTGGAAAGAAAAGGGAAATAAAGCACCAAGGAGATTTGATTTGCAGAGGAGGGAGAGGTTGAAGGAGGAAGGAAGGGATATAGAAAAGGTGAGAAAAGAGGATTTGAGATTTACTTTAGGAGGCATGAACAGGTGAAAACATTCTTGGATTTGGAAAGGGAGGTGATACTGACGCTGTAGCTGCAGATGGCCTTACATATGACAGTTCCTTTACGGGATGCATTTCCACTGAGTTGCCTTGACAGCCATCTATCACTGAATCAGAATTAGGTGACAGCATGGCTCAGAATGAAAAGAATAAATTTTCAGAACATATCTGATTCTTTCAGAAAGTCACAAGGTTGATGCTGGTCTGCATAAATTGCCCGTTGGTAACTGATGATATCTTGTATGCCCTTAAAAACTGCAACAGTTCTGGACCTCTCCAGTGGACTCTGTATGTGTACCTCTTTGATGATTTTAGCAACGCGTGGTATAGTAATTTAGTGGAAAGCAGTGAATATTGTTGGGACATCTTCCGTGACAGACAGATGTAAGTTAGCTAAAGCATAACCCTTTGTATCTTCTTCAGCCAGTAGTTGTTGTAGGGTTGCCAGTGGAAAACTGACTGGCCACATATATCTGGATGTCTGAAATGATAGTGAAAAGATAGTGAAAAGAGCCATTTCTGCTGTGAAATGGCCCTCTCACACACAGTGATGATGCAGTACCACTGAGTGAATGGTAAAAGTGAATAAGTGGTAAGAACTGTGACAGAGTTTGCCTGATCTTACACAGGATAACACCCTGCAGTTCAGCTGTATTTAAGGGCTGCAATTGAGTGAGTGGTTTGAGGCTGATTACAGAAATATAGATAAAAGAAATTTTTGCAGTGAGCATCAAGATCCTGCTTCTGTTATGACAGATTGGCCCTTTGCCAGCAGCTACATGGAGCCTCTTGTGCTGTCCTGCAACCTTATGAGCTTGCCTCTCGCTTTGGAGCAATATGGGTGGGTGATGGAGTAATGGAGGGCAAGTATTGTCAAAGAGTGGTACACAAATGGTTATGTAGATGGCTTACAAGGGATATAAAGTATTTCCTTGGTGGGTGCTAAGGGGATATTTGTGGTCAGGGTTTAGTGCTCAAACACATACTGTTCAGCATTTGGTGTGAAGAACTTGGTGACACCTTGCAGACACAGTAGTATGAATGTGACAGACCCCGTCAGTCTAAGCTACTCTCATGGGAGCATACATTGATCCTAAAGGAGCTTTTTTTTTTTTTT
Organism: Nothoprocta perdicaria; assembly: GCF_003342845.1. Classification (NCBI taxonomy): domain Eukaryota; kingdom Metazoa; phylum Chordata; class Aves; order Tinamiformes; family Tinamidae; genus Nothoprocta; species Nothoprocta perdicaria. The sequence continues at coordinate 695,060 of NW_020455506.1, forward strand.
TTTTTTTTTTTTTTTTTTTTCCCTATGCTTCTTCAGTAGTTGGTAGTTACTTCTAATGTAACACATGGTCAGTCCACCTCTGATATCCTTCAAACTCTTCCACTCCTGCAGTCCAGTTCCTCTTTCAGCTTCCTAATCCATCCTTACCTTCAGCTAGACTCATTTCACACACAGACACTGTACTTTATCCCCTTCTTGTCCAACTGTGATTAAGGAAACATCACCATTCAGGAGAACACTGCACATTCACCCTTTCCTGAACACAACGGGTGTCCTTCCCAGCACTGTATTTACTTTCATGTCAGAAGTTAGAGGAGACGATGCTGTCCAACTTACTGAGAACAGTCTGAATGTAGTTTTGATGGAAAACGAGTTAAGAGAACACTTGCTGAGATCAAAAAAAAATTAAACTGAAATGAATAAAAACTCACTAAGTATGCAGGGATCACAAGGACTGAAAAAGCTGAGTTTGCAAAGTCAAGTAAAGGATTTCAAAAGTAGGTATTTGAGTGTCTGAATCTGAATCAGATGCTTCTTTTCCGCTGAAATACATGCTACATTTCCATTGCTTACTCCCTTGCACACTCATTCATATCTGTAAATGGAATAGCCAAAATACTCTTAGATTAAATGACATTATTCTGTATTCATTTTTCATTCATTGTACAGAGATGCAAGGGGTTACATAGAGGCATTAAAATGCTTGTACATGGACATTTGCCTTTTGCGCTAGGAAGTATTTGCTTAACAACTAATAAATGTTAAAGGCAAAACAGTAGCATAAGTCATTTTGTGCCGTATGCTGGAATGACAACAGAATGCAGTATTTCCACATTTTAAACAGTATTAGGCACTAGTACATTCTTAGAATACTGATGGAACCAATTGTATTAATAAAATTTAAGGGTTTGCCAAAATTATTCCAAGATTGTTAGCAGAGTTATTATGAATGTGGATAACTGTATATTGCTCATTAAAGAATTGATAATTAAGATGAAAGCAGCACTTTATTGATCATAGGACACTCTCTTCTATTAAAACAATAAAACTAATTAATTTCACAAGATTAATAAGTGAGTGCTTGCTGAAGACAAACCAGCTGGTTGGAAATTTTTACTTTAGTGACTCATCTGCTCAAAGGGCAGACTGCTCTCAACATGCACAGGGTGTGCGCACTGCTGTGTACCACAAAAATCTATTTCAAAGTCTCTGTGATGATCAATACAAAAATACCATGCTCAACATTTCAAATCCAGTAATTAAGACACTTTTACTTACCTTTACTTTAAGAAGGATATTACTTATGTCTTAAGAAGACAGTTGGGTTCCTTAACAATCTTTATGCAGTATATCTATCACTAAGAATTATCCTCATGATGATATTCTTAACTACATATATTCATTATTTAATAAAGTAGCTATTTTTATGATGGAAATGATCTGGACATGACAAATAAATTATTCAGAATCAAAAGTCTGTTGTCATAGGCAGCAGGTATAAGTTAAAATGTTCAAATTAGTCTGCTCATACTTTTGAGAGATCATGCAAATTTCTTGTAAACTTTTTGCTCATTTTGTTATTTCGTTTTTGTTGTTTTTTTACCAATTCATTAACTTTTGTTACTAGGATGCTCCTTAGAATTAAAGAATTATTTAAGATCTGCTATAATTTTTAGCTGATTATTTAATTACATTCATTTATCTTGAGGGAAACAACATGAATTTTACAATTCAAGAGTCATATGTTCCTAAATTAGAACCTAGGAAATGTTCACCAGATGAAGGTCTAAAAATATGAAAAGTTTGATTGAAACTTTTCTCTAAAACATTTACTAGGTTACCTTTTATACTACATTTTATGCATTTATGTATTCTTGCAAGGGAGATATTTCACTTAGATTTTGACTCTTTTCTTAGAGCAGTCAGCTAAGATTCAAAACAGTGAAGAAGAGACCTGGCCTTAGTGACCTTATCCTAAAAGAGTGGAACATAATCAAAGATGAGATTTACAGTCGAGCTGCTGGATCTGTTGTACTGGACTTTTGTTGTTCTTGCTGGTCTACTGCTATGTCAATATTGCCTTTGCTCCCTGCATCTGAGAGAAAACTGGTGCAGACAACATCCTTTCCTCATGTTCCCCAGCTGCCTAAAAACTTTATAAAAGTAGACCTGGACTTATTCAAGGTCCTAGGTGATTTGCCTTTAACCCTGAGGTGTGATTTTTGCATTTTGAAACTTTTTGGAATTAAGTGCTAACAAAAGCAGGAAGGCAGTACTGAGGTTTGCCAGGGGACTGTTTTTAGGGTGACAGCCCAGTTGAGCTATCAGGTAGAGGGCTTGAGGCAAAGTGTAGAGGTTTAGATGGACACAGGGGAGGCACAGAGTCTGCTAGGATTATTTCTGAGGGCTATATCTGGAAGTAGCCAAAGTTGACATGATTGAGTAATTTGTGTTACTAGCGTGGAAGGGACTGTTTACTGCACCATAGTTTCCTCTCAGAAGTAAGGAGACCTGATGGAGGCCATCCGTGGAGTAATGTCCGTGCAGTTTGGATGAGGAAATTGCAGTCTGGACCAAAATAATACGGTATTGGTAGTCTGCAGTCATTTACTGACACCTCCATAGATGAACTTGTGAATTGAAGATTCACAAAGAAAAGGGAAGGAAATCCATTTGTTCAGCCGTCTTTCCCCTCTCCTAGCTCATCACCCATGTTCTGCCTGTCTTTTTAAGAAACTTGCGTCCATCCATCGCTCTTGAGCAATGGTTGGTCGTATGACTAAGAGATTCCTATGAAACACATTTATCATTCTGCTACTGAGATGTAGCTGTAGGAGTGTCTATTCATTAGTATTTAAATCAGTTCATAAATATTTCACTTTAAAATCCAGTTTAAATAAGCCTTACATCTGGTTTCTGTAATGGTGTGGTTTAATGTCCATTGTAAGCCTTAATACTAGCTTGATATAATGCTATTGTGTAGTCATACAATTTCATAAGGGCACTTATACAATAAAACAGGGATTTAATGGGGCACTTCATCTTTTCGCAATTTTTAGTTTCAGCTGACCATAGCAAGTGAAGCTAAAGGTTGTATAATATTGTACATCTCCCCCCGGCAGAAACATTGCTTTGCATAGGAAAGTTCTGCATTTTAAGAAAGGGATGTGATTGTTTGAAAAATGTCTGATAAGATTTTTAAGAAATGGGAATGTGTAGGATAGGAATGTATAAGCTGTATAAGCTTTTTCTTCTTTCCTCGCATTTCCCCCCAGTTTTCCTCCTCCTATTTAATTTGTAATGTTTTAAGTTATGAGAGTGGTTGTCAATGGTGCGGAGTCCAGCTGGAGGCCTGTACTTAGTGGTGTCCCCCAGGGGTCAGTTCTCGGTCCGGTCCTGTTCAACTTATTCATTAACGACCTGGATGAAGGGCTGGAGTGCTCCCTCAGCAAGTTTGCCGACGATACCAAACTGGGTGGAGTAGCTGATAGCCCTGAGGGCTGTGCTGCCATCCAGAGGGACCTGGACAGACTGGAGGACTGAGCGGTGAGAAACCTCATGAGGTTCAACAGGGGCAAGTGCAGGGTCCTGCACTTGGGGAGGAATAACCCTGGACACCAGTACAGATTAGGGGTGGACCTGCTGGAGAGCAGTCCCGCAGAGAGGGACCTGGGTGTCATGGTGGATGACAAGTTGACCATGAGACAGCAGTGTGCCCTGGTGGCCAAGAAGGCCAACGGGATCCTGGGGTGCATTAAGAAAAGCGTCTCCAGCAGGTCGAGGGAAGTGATCATCCCCCTCTACTCAGCCCTGGTGAGGCCACATCTGGAGTACTGTGTCCAGTTCTGGGCTCCCCAGTACAAGAGGGATGTGGAGCTGCTGGAGAGGGTCCAGCGCAGGGCTACCAGGATGATCAGAGGCCTGGAACATCTGCCCTATGAGCAAAGGTTGAGAGAGCTGGGCCTGTTCAGCCTGGAGAAGAGAAGGCTGAGGGGGGACCTGATCAGCGTGTATAAATACCTCAAGGGAGGCAGTGAGGAGGAGGGGGGCGGCCTCTTTTCAGTGGCGGACAGTGATAGGACTAGAGGAAATGGCTTCAAACTGAAGCATCGGAAGTTCCACAGGAACTTAAGGAAGCATTTCTTCACTGTGAGGGTGACAAAGCACTGGCACAGGTTGCCCAGAGAGGTTGTGGAGTCTCCTTCTTTGGAGATCTTTAAAACCCGCTTGGATGCAGCCCTGTGCCACGTGCTCTGGGTGACCCTGCGTGTGCAGGGGGGTTGGACTAGATGGTCTCTGAGGTCCCTTCCAACCTTCGGCATTCTATGATTCTATGATTCTATGATTCTATGATTCTATGATTCTATGACTGTGGAGATATTGGAACAAGGTGAGAATGCTTTTATTTTCAAAGCACAGTGTTTCTTAAGGAGAAATATAAAAGCACTAGATGATATTTTAGGTCAGCACAGAAATTTAGGAATTGAATGTAACAATAGAAAATTTCCCTTCTATATTAATGTTATTCTCTGATTATCACCCCTCGAACCTCTTCCACTCAAATATTCCAGTCTTTATAATTTTTTTATTGTGCATGAACATTGGGAAAAAAATTAATGTCAGGCTTGTAAAATTTTCAAATGGAGATATGGAAAATAAAAACAGAACTTACGCCATTTTTCATCAGTGGTCATATATGCAATTGGTTTCTACCAAAGAGCAAAGTAAGCAAAAATGCAGTGATATAGAGAGGCCAGTAATCATAGCACTTTAAGGAGGAAAAGGATGGCTGCAGAAGAGTATCAGGTGTTTCTCTTCTAACTCTATCCATTATCACCCATTACAGAATCCCCACTCCAATAATTGTGTTTCAGGCAACTCAGACCCATTCATCTTTGTGTAATGAGCAGTACAAGGCATTACACTAATGTAAATTTAATAATAATAATACTTTGTATTTAATTAGGAGCTTTCATATAAGAATCTTAGTTCACTTTAAAATGTTAATTCAATAGACTACATGACACTTGTGTGAAAAGACAAGGGAAATGAAGCATGGGAAAGTGCAACCGGGCCACCAGCATGTACTCTGAGAGATTTATGTTCTCTGATGTCATCCCTCCAAAAATGAAATGCCTAAGATAAGCTGATTGCCTTGTGATCTAGAGAAAGAAAAAAATACTTTCAGTAGTGAGTCATACTATCTTTCTGTGTTAAACACTAGTTCTGGACAGTTTTCCTTCACCAGCCGTTAGCTGAAGCTAGATATCTTTAAGGTGGATAAAGTTAAATCATAGCAATTTCATCTTCAGTAACTATGCAGAGAACTTAATCATTTTCTTTAATGGCAAGAGAGAAAACGTTTGTAAATACATATATTAAAATGATGTAAATAAATATATTTACAATCTTTTTCTCCCTTGCCATTAAAGAAAATGGTTAGCTACACATATTGCTCATCTAGGCATTGTACTCTTAGTGTGTACTGTACTCTTAGCGTAGTTATAGAAATGTAATGCTAAAATGCAGTATCAGGTATTTATATTTGACTTCTGAAATGATTGGGACAGATTTCCAATTGCTTGGAGCCCTCCTCTGGGGAAATATTTTCAAATGATTCAATGCAATTACAGACTACATTTTTATGGTCTGAATTTTCAAAATTGCTAGATACCCAATCTGCTGAAGTCTTCTGAAAACAGAGGACTTACTATGATGCTGAAAATGGGAAATGAATTCCACAGAAATTCTGGCTGAGCATATTGATGCCGAGTTATTTTCAAAATGTTGGAGACTGAGAATAGTAAAGGGGATAATGGAGCTAAAGTGCATGAAGCCATGAAAGACCAGTCTTTGCTATTCGTAAAACCATCCTTGCTGAAATATGAAATCCATTTTGATTTTTCTTACTTTCCAACAAACTCAACATGCCAAAGTTATCAATGCCCTTTTCAGTAAAACTGTCTTTTGCTTTGATACTGATACAGTTGTGGTGCATTAACTTTCCAGCTGAATTACTTAGAATTTGGTGGTTTAATTGCCACTTGCTCCATGGTTTAGCAGATAAGCTCAGCAGCTGTTGCTTTGTGCTGGATGTGGTTTGGAGAATCTGTGGATACTTTAGCCCTTGTTTGAAAGCCAAATGTTTTGACCCAGCTGCAGAGTGAAAACAAGCTGGCAAAACTTCTCTTCAAGCCATTGGATTTACTCATTGCATCTCTGCTTGCAATATGGCTGAGACTAGATACTGAAACAGAAGAAATTCTTGAGGAATAATATGCCAAGATCAAATAAACTAAGAATAGTGTTGCTCAAGCAGCTACACTTCCTACCAAGAATTCATCTATTATGCTTTCTCTACTAGAGTTAAACTTGTCTTACCGAGTAACTGGGTAATAGGTAGATACTTTTCGACTAAAGCCATAAAGTAGAAATGAAAGAAAAAGTCAAAACAAAGGCAGTGTGGTAACATAGTAACTTGAAAGAAAACATACCGTTTTGTTTGTTGACAACCACAAAGTGAGAGATATTTTTAATAAGAATGTTCTGTGAATGAAATTTAGAGAAATGCACCTGTTCTTTAGTTAGACAGACTTAGAAACATGTAAGAATGGCCTAGTGCACAGAGTAATACATGTTATATGTGTTCTTTTATATAGAGAACATTTGTCATCTCTTTTGAAAATTAAAAATATAGACAAGTTTCACAAGCTGTGTAGTACTTCTAAATGCATTATGTGACAACCTCTTGGCCATCAGAATATACTTCAGCACTAAAGTCAGTTTTGAACATCTGTAGGACCTAAAATAAATTGCAAAACTGAAAGCACTTTTTGCATAAGATGCAGAGTCTTATAAGGGATGAATGGATTTAAAACGTTAATTTAGAGCATTTCTTGCACCACTGAGGTCAGTGAGCGTTTTATTACCAACTTCAGTAAGGATCCACCATCTGTTTTCTGAGCGGTCCCAGTAAAACATAATTTGAGGACTCTCACCACTACGTGAGATTCATGGCAAAGTATAACTTGTGCCCCTGAAGTTCTTTAGAAGGATAAAAACTGGATGCCAGATTTATAAGTTTCTAATTGGATATCTGCTGAGTTATGTAACTATAGTCTCTCAGATATTAGTACATAGGAAGTTGGGTAATAGGCAGCTTGAGCTGGTATAGAAGTTGGTTGACCAGAGTAGAGGACTGCAGAATAAGAGCTGACCGTAGTCTTGATACCTCATTGAATATGACTAAATGCAGATGAGGGAAAAGAGACATGTGAAGGACCATTTAAACCTTGCTTAAGTTCCCCAAACTCTCAGTGAATGCAAGAACTGAAGGTAGAGATGGAGTAGTGACACCAGATGTTGAGCATTTTGGTCATGATCTGCTGCTTAAAGAGGATTGACCTTTGAGGTTTCTTTTCATTCTCTGCATTATTTAGGTTTGCCTATTCTTACAAGCAAGTTGTGCCCAGCTAGTAACACTGTACTTAAAAGTGATATGACCAGTTTCAAAAGTTCACTTGTAGTATGCAGGTTAGTAAAATATCCACTTAAAAACAAGGAACTGGTTAGAGAACCTTTGCAAACCTTTATTATGTGCTATGAAAAGGAATTCCAACATGGGTTTTGGTTTCATTCCTGGGAATAAATGTAGGAAAAGATCAATAGAAGCTTGAAGTTGATTCAAATTTACACTACAGAATTATTTAGGAACAGACTGCAAAGGTTTTACATGAAGATGATGGATGTCAGAATCAAAAAGAATATCTAGTTTATTGCTTGAAAAGCTGGCTAATAAAAACTCTCTGTATGAAACTGTAGTGACAAACCAAACGTTTTATTGTTTCAGAAAGGCCTCCAAAATTTGAGGTTCAAGACCTTACAGATGGCATCTGTTACAGCTTTGTTGCCAAATATGTAATACGAACTCCCAAGTTCAAGTGCAAGTTGTACGGATATAATGTTTTTTTTTTTCTGTCTGAGGGACAGACTACAGTAGCAATATTTCTTCTCATTAAATTTAAGGGAAAGTATGTGCTAGCAACAAATTCTAAGCAGAAGGAAAGAATCAAGAGAAGAAAAATATAAAAGTACTAAAAGAAAAAAAACATAGAAACCTGCAAAAAAAGAATTTTCTGGTTAGTTGCACAACCTCATTCTAACTATCTTAATAATGTTAATGCAGTAGAATTAATGGAAGTAAACATTATTTTATCTAAAAGTCAAGGACATAAATATATATAGTATTTTGATTTCTTTTGTGATGAAATTCCACAGAATGATACCTATACCTCTTCTGTAAAAAGTCTGAAGCTTGAGAATTTAGTAAAATTTCTTTCATCTATGGAATCATCCAATGAGTTTCTAAGCTTTTATTTGCCATGTAATCATTTTGTGGTAAATTGTCACCAAGAGAAATCTTCTCATGTAATTGTAACAAATGGGTGACTTCTTTAATCAAAGTGTTTCGGTATTTTATCTGTCATATGTTGTGCTCATCACATGAAAAGAAGTTTCATTCAGAAACAGGGCATTATAATCTGAGGGAAATAATTTTGTTCCTTATGTGAAATGTCACATTACACATGGAGTAAAATTCTGGACTCACTGAGCTTAGCAGCAGTAATTTCTGTTGACCTTCGTAGGGGCACAGTTTTGTCCATAATCATCAATAAAGGTGTCAGTATTTATCAGCAATTATATGGCATCTTAATATTTTATTTTATGTGGATTAAGAAATAACTGAAGTATATCTAGTAACTGTGAAAATGTTGGCAAAGGCTGACATTTTATTAGTGACTGTTGCATTGATCATATTAAAATACTACACTCATTGATTCTTTTCTTAACTGTTTTATCCTTCTCAGTAACGATTAGGACAAACTTCTTGTTATGTTGTTCTGTAGCAGTGCAATTAAATTATTGACACTGAATAGCTTAAGTGAGGCTGAATAGTTTTAAAGTGTAGAAAATCAGAATATATTGTGCATTTCATTTTTGATACTATGATTTTCTTGATTATCGTAATTTTTCCACTACATGGTAACATTTTTCTGTGGGCATTTTTGAAACTTATGAATGGTGTGAAAAATAGTACATGACACGCATTGACCTGACAGTAGTTCAAGTACTTCAATTATAAATATACATTAATATGTCATATTGCAATGACTAATTACATTGAAATGTGTTGATTAATTATCCCATAAGAATTTCACACTGTGATATTCTCACAAGGTGACATCTGTAAATGCAGACATGACAACCTGACGAGGAAAGTGGCCTGCAAAAGGATCGTTAGCATCAAATAGCTGCCCTAAGCATTTTCTCTATCTTCAGAGGACACAGTCCTTCATATTCTGTCCCCTCAGACCTGTTTTTTTTCCGTTCGTTTCAATGGAGCAACTTGCAACTTCATCCAAACTTAGAAAATGCAATAGGAAGCCCTCAAAACAACAGTCAGTGAGCTAGCAAACAGTTCTGTCAGGAAAGAACATAAATGTGCAATTAACTTTTGACTCATTTATGATTTGTCACTGATGGATTTGCATCGTTGAACTCACAGAACCTCATAAATAAATCTCCCTGCACTGGTGATCTAAAAGTAAAACAAGAATGTGATGTAATCCTCACAACTGTGTTCACTCATAGTCATAGGGTACGTTCACAGGCTTGGGATTTTCACTTTTATACATTAATATTCTCTTGAGCATCCTGAATTATTCACACCTGACATATCAGTGTTTTGAAGGAACACATTCAGTATTATGAAGTAAGGAAAAGCACTTTTTTCTGAAATAAAATATAAATTAATATTGCTAATAACATTCAAAATAACCTCTGTGTTTGTTTGTTGTGCATCACCTCTCTTTATTAGAAATTTTATATGAACATGGGGAGATATATATATAATCAAAAAAACCTCTAACATTTGCAATGTAAATATGATATGAACATATTGTAGCATTTTAACAAATTCTTACAAAGAAGGTATTCAAGCTACAAACAGCAACAAAATAATCACATGTGTTTATAGAGGCTGAATGTTTGCTGTGGATGTTTATACATGCTACTACCTTCAGGCAGAAATGTCCACGCTTTGTGCATGGAAAATTTCATTCAAACCAGTAACTATTTTTCATTTAGCAGATAAAAAGAACCAAACAAAAGGCACATATTATAATATGTAACACAACCATATGTTTGAAAGATAAATTAAAACAAGCAAGTTTCTGCAGCTTACCAGAGAAATTTAGAATAAAAATGTATCTTTAATGTGAATTCAGATGGGAAGTAAAAATTCAAGGTGAGCAGAAAGCGGACGAGAAGGAAAGAAAAACACTGATCGGGGTTATAGATGTTCTGTCCTGGACATTGATGAAACAGTCATTACAGACAGAGATGGCATCCTGTGAAGAGATGAATTGCTGCTGCTGCTGCTACTTTGCTGAAGGTGCTTTGAAATGGAAATAATAACAGACTCGAACGTCCTGACCAAGCAAGGTTGTGTGTGGAAATCAGAGACGTACTTGGCAAATGATAAGAAAAATTGCAATCAAAGCTGGGTGGTAGATGTGGAACGTGCATGTCCACAGCAGAATTGGACTCCGGTAACATGGCAAGAGTGTACAAATGAAAATGTTCAAAGGCACAAATAAATTGCTTTTGTTAGAGTTCATACCTAATCTTTGCTAGCACAGGAGTGCACACAGAAGGTATCTACCAACATCATCAAATTTGGATTTGCCCCAGGATCCACAAGGGTGATAACAGGAGACAAGCTGGTTTCAGCTGAAGAATACAGCATTAGGCTCCATGAAACCTGTCTGATAACCTCAGAGAAGGCAGGAGGGAAGAGAGAAGGGGAGTCCCTGATGAAATTCAGTATACTTATGTATTCAGCATAAAATTATTGCAGTGTTTCTGCTTTGCTTCAGACAGAAATCTGTGAAATGTTGCTAAGCCAAAGAAAGCCTCCAGGGCTTGCAGTTCCTGAGCAGCTTTGCTAAACGTCAAGGGTCTGGACCAGATAGACATTAATTACAGTGAGCCTGGTGAAACTGGGACCCTCAGCTCGGCTCTGAGGCCACGTAGCTGTCTTACCCAAGGGAGCGTGTCCCCAGCTGCAGGGAAAGAAGCTGGGTAACCACACTAACCTTTCTGGCACCTCAGGGGAAGGCTGACAAAACTCCAAAATCTGGGGTTCAAAGAAGCAGTGTTTTTCAATGAAAAGCCGCCTCAGTGGTCATTCTCCTATTAAGCCCAATAAACCCCCATTAATTAAAACCTCTTCTGCCACCAAGTAGCTGAAGGCACTGCCAGCTCCAGTTTGAAGGAGAGTGTAGTAGACCAGGAGCAAGGCACACGTGATGGAAATTTTCACCTGTTCTTCTGGGGAAATACTGAGGGTCTAGAAAAGAAGCAACAGGCCAAAGCTGAAGAGAAATCGGAGCACCTGGTTTAACCCAAACAAGCTGTTGAAGAGGAGATTTAGGCCAGATAGGGGTTGTTTTTTACCTAGTAGGAAATAAAGCTGTGGGCAGAAAACACTTTTTGCCATTGCATTCCTCGTATGAGGAAACAATAATTTTTGCAATGTTTTTATCTACGTGGCCCCAAACCTCAGTTAACAATTTTGGTCAGGATGCAGAGTGGCACCATATGTTCATTCCATGGCAATTATGTTAAAATAGCTATCTTTTAGCAGAAACATTAAAAAGCATATTAAGTATAAATACTGAAAAAACAGCTGTCACTTTGCTGTTATAATGTGTTTATGGTAAGGCTATGACATGGGCAGGTTTGGAATGTTTCCTGCTTTAATTAAAACCCCATTTGTTTAAAAATAAGAAACCTACCAGGTCTCGTTAGTTCCCTATGTGATGATAATCGATGAGAAAGCGCCATTGGGTTTGGAATTTTTTGTATAAGTGAGGAGATAGTGTCGCTGACCTGCAGAGAGCGGCACATGTAGGCTTGTATAGCAGTTCCCAGGCTAACTTTGAGCCCCCCAGGCAATGCAGAATGAATTTCGAGAGCCAAAGAAAATATGAGAAAGCAAAAGCTTTGTGTCCTCTCCACTCTTGCTGCATTTCCCATCCTCTTGCTTCTTTGGCCCTGCAGGGAAAGAGCTTAACTGAAAGATTTTTTTTTAGCTTTTTTTTTTTCTTTTCTTTTTCTGTGGGACCAGGTGGGCATGGCAAATGGATACACTATTATCTTCAAGATGTCAAGTCAAGGGTAGAGATTTAAGGCAAGTATCTGAAGGATTTGAAGGAGGCCAGAAAGGGCAAAGAGAGAGGAGGTGGGAGGATAGGGCAAAGTACTGCTCAAAAAAGAATGATCAAAAAAAGTTTGAATTCTGGTGCTGTGGTGCGTTTTTATTTATTATAGTGCATATTTCTTTATTTCTTACCGATAGCAAATAAAGATCATGTTTCTGATAAGGCAGTGAAGATGTAACTGTTCGTCAGAGAAAAATGTCAGCATACTTAATGCATCACAGCTTTGTCTCAAGTGTATCTATGCAAAGAAAAGATAAAGGCTAACATTTTGAAGGGTTGTGGCAGGTTTTGATATAAATTATTTCTTTGTCAGTTTTTATCCTTAATATACTTTTTAATGTTTCTGCTAAAAGATAACTGTCTTTCCATTACCTACAGACAGCCATCACAGTGTGTTTTGTATATATTAGAGTTCTGCTTACGTTAGATTTTCTTTTCTCTATTCTACTTTTTCAGTCTGCCTCTCTGAACTGCTTTTTTCTCTATTTTCCCCGAACTTCCCTTCCCAACTCCACCTTTGGATTCTTTTTTATGTCTCTCTCCACTGGAAAATGAACTGATACTGTTCCAAACAAGTTTTTAACATTCAAAATGGTTTGAAATCATACAAATCAGTTCATACATCTCAATATCAATAGAAATAGAAGAAATAGTACTTATCTAATCGTAAATAAAAATCTTAAAATTATTGTTGGCATTAATCTGATTGTTATCCTGCATAGTGCTGTAATATGTTCTGAAAGCTGCCAAATATGAAATGTGGGAGATGTATTAATTACCTTTTGTATACAGACTTATTTGCTTGGAGTGTATGACAGCAGAGTACTGGGAGAAGAAGTTAATAAAAACTGTCAAATGCAAGAACGAATACTCCAACAAGAGCTTTTGTTTCAAATGGTGTAAGGCTTGTGATGCTTTAATGTCAGAATTGAGAATGCTAACAAATTTTTCTGGAATAAAAAAAAATTTACTTTAAAAAAATAAGTATGTATTGATAATTCAAAAATTAATGGAGCCAAGATTCACAGACAGGTTTTAGATCATAATGCAGTGCCTTGGAAGTTTCTGTTGCTGCATTTTAGATATTAGTTTAGCAGTTTAAGGCTTCAAGGAATCATACTGATACACTGCAGATGAGATATAACTGAAAGAATTCATTGATGCTGAAAAAAGCAGGAAATAGTTCTAAAGATTTAAAAAAAATTAAAATAAAAATAAATTATACTTTTCAATTAGTGGGACAAATGGAAATTTTTAGGGAAAAAAACATACAGAGAATAAGATAAATAGTGTAGCTATGTAAATAGCTACAAGTTCAAGTACCTAAAACTGAAGCAGAATCATGGAGTGAAGCAGAAGTGGGTAATGGACCTCAGGTATTTGCAGGGATCTTTACCCTTATTGATGAATGCACCCATCTTCCATCCACTTCTCTGTCTCATAAGCAAAAAAAAGAAAGTCTCCCACAAAATATTTTAATCAATTATTCTGTTGTTGTTCTGAAGTACAAAGATGTAGCAAGTTAACTTATTGATGTTGATCGATACCAGTAAGTCATTCCACAAATTCATGGTAAATCCTAATAAGTAGAAATCCTAACACAATTGCTCTCAGGTGTAACTTGGATTTTGATTTTTTTAAGTGTAAGATATGTTTAGAGTCTGCAGGTTGGAAAAGAAGGGATTTCTGCACAGATTTAAGGATTTTGTGAGTTGTTTAGGCACTCCGAAGTTTGGATTGTAGCTATTTACTTGATAGAAACTAAAATTGTGCTTTGCAAATTATACATTAAAGTGGGTTTTCTGTTTATGGTGGTACATCGTATATCCTTTTATTTTCCTGAATGTTACTATAAATCATACTATGACTAAATTCTATGGTTTTAGCTGAACGGTCTTCCTCATTTCATCACTGAACCTTATTCCAGATTTCACTTAAGATTTTTTGACCATATATCTATGCCATTTCGGGCCCAAACCTGTGTTTTGAGTAAAATGGAGATAAATCAAAACTCATCTTGCCACTCTAGAAAGACAAATAAAACTGGGTCACTTTTATTCCATGCTGTTAAAGAGGGAACCTTATCAAGTGACAACGAAACTATATTTAATACGATTCTTTGCTTCACAACTTTTTTTTTTTTCTTTCAGTACTCATGTCCGAGTGAAAAAGAGAGAGGTGATTGGTCTAACATTCTTCTTTCTTTTTACTTATTTTCTTTTCCTAATTACGGAGAGGAATAGTTGCTTTTTGGCGTCCTAATCAACTATATGGAGAACTTGAGAAAAAAAAATGACTTGTGTACCTCTTCATGCTTTGCACATAGATCAAACTGCAGTTACTTTTCTTTTTATGTACATAATATATCTATTTTTGTTCATCAAGCAAGAACAGAAAATGAATGATGTCATTTGTTCAGTGGAGCACTCATTCTACCTGAAAGCTTTCAACTGGAGTAAAATACATGGTATTTTATTTGAGTACAAGAATTATCGCCCCACATACTTTAATCCAATACATGAAAAGACAACCTATTGTGTGTGAATGTATGATATAATAATGAGGAAAAGAACAAAACAAACAAAAAAGAAAGGAAAAAAATCCTTTATAAGATCAACACTTTTTTTTATATATTGTATATGTACAAAAAAAGGATTGATAAGAGCAATTCCTGAGATGAATCCTCTCTGGCATGACAAGAACAGTGGTGGCACCAAAGCTCTCTTGTGTAGAACGTCTCTTTCTCATGTCATCATTTTTTTCTACAGCAAGCAGGTTTGAAAGAAACTTTAAAACCTATCAGGCCTTTCTAGAGATACACCGTTATTTCTGTAGATGGGTAAATCAGAGGGGGACATTTTTGGAAATAGTAAACGTGGTGTGAATTTCCCATTGGTTCCTATTGCTTTTTTTCTCCTCAGAACTAAAAAAAGAAAGATAATGGGCAAATTTCTGCTGCACTCAAACCGCTATCTTTTGTAGATGGCACTTCCAAATTATGTGTGTGTGAAACTTTCCTACCTGAAGTGCTGTAGATGAGGACAAAAAAAGGAAGTAGAGAGGAAAAGGAGGACGATAAAGTTTGAAAGAACAATTGTGTTGGGAGATGTGATTAAGGAACAAATGCACCTGATCTCTTTCTCTCCCCTGTTGTAGCTGAAGCCTTATCTTCCTATTGTAGTGGAGAGCGCAGGTAGAGGGAACATCAAATAGACAGCGCAGACTCAACTGGATTCCATTGTAGACATTTGTGATGCATATGAGTTTTCACTGGTGGAATTCAAGCTGCTTTGCTGAAGTGAGAATTTTGCCCCTATTTTACATACAAAGAGGCAGAGACAGGTGGGGACAAAGTTCAGAGAAAAGCACATTTACAGTGATTATTATGTGTGAAAATGACTTAAAGAGAGGACAGCTCAGAGCAGTTCCTGTGGGACAGGTGGAGAATGGTTTGGGGTTTTTATCTTTCTCTCAGAATGATTATTTAAGCTTAAGGAGAAAGCGGCATGTTCACACCCATGTGTTCTTCTGTGTCATGACAAATACCTGAGAAAAAGATATAGGACATTCTGAAAAAATAAATTTGTGATTCTGATTACCCTCAGGAAGTCATAAAAGTCCTTGTAAAATACCACAGGTCATACAACAATAGTCACACAATTGCACAAGACAGAAAATATTTTTTTCAGTTTTACAGTTTTCCTTCCAATAAAACCTTTGTGCATATACATCAAAAAGGATATTAAAGTGTTTCAGCAACATGAGATTATTAATTAATCTACACATAATTTGGACTGTTTTGCTGACTGGCACTCACTAAGATGAGAAGTTGTGGAAAGCTCAAACTGCCTGTACTTGTCCATTTCTGTGAAAACAGAAATAAATAGAGAAAAACAAATGCCTTGTTTGTGCATAGATTAGTGACTCAGTTCCTTCAGGAAATTTCCAATCTTTAACTGAAAGAGTTCTGTACAGCACAAGAGGAGGAACACCAGTGCAAACCAGATTTGCCAAAAACGCTACATATGCCTCAAATCAGCGGAGAGGCACAAAAGTGACGTTGGCAGCACCTAGGCGGACTGCATTCAATCCTTTCTGTGTGCAGCGTGTAAAGGGAAGGCTCAAGATCAGAGAACACTCCAAGCTCCTGCAGGCACTGATTCTAATGCCGGCACTTTTAGAGATGATGGGGTAGAGATATGGCCTTAGGCAGGGTGAAAAAAACCACCTATGATAGGCATAGAGCCTGTGAAGTTCTTGCAAAGGTCCCACACATGTAAATCTGCCTTTAATAAGAGAACGGTTTCAGTGCAGGACTTCTCAGCTCCTCTCCCTGCTGCAGCCTTGAGCTGCGAAGCGGCAGCAGCAGCTGAAATGACAGTTGCCCTTTTGGCACTGAAAAGTTCAGAGAACAGTGGGTGCCAGTCTAGCCCCAGATTACTGGTGTGCAACACCATGCGTGAGGGAGGCGCCGAGAGATGAAAATTGAGCTGAGCAGCGGAAGCTGCAAGCTCTGATCTAATTGTGTTGTACCCTTACGCATTAGGATTTTCTTTTCCAAAGTGCTTTCTAATTTTAGTTTGGTGAAGACCTTCCACTTGATTTGATTTGCACATTGTTCTGATCAAAACTGCTCATTTATTTATTGCTTGCAGCTTCCCAGTTTGGCTGCAGTCTTGTTAATCATTGATCATGTTTGTGAATTTGATAAAGTTCTGTGGTGATTGAACCTGGTTTTGAAGCCCATCCTGCTGAAGTTCAGGAGCAAAATACCCACATTCAAAAGACTGTATCAAAGTCGGAGAAAGATGAAAATATTCTATGGTGGTGTCTAAAGTGTGGGATGAAGACATGCTTTCCAGCTCTGGCATCTGTGACTTGCCTCCTTATGTATCATACATTCACCTCCCACCCTGAATCCTTTTCCACTTTTCTCACTAAGAAAAAATAGTTGTGCTCGCAGTTGAAAATGAAGAGCAATATATTCCAGTCCTGTGCCTGATCTGAATGATCAAAGGACCAGCATCCTGGAGAGTCCTGCAAAACATTTTGCACAAAGCTTGTGGGAACCATTAATGAGGCACCTTTTCACCCTAAAAAGTTTGGTATCGAAGTTCACAACTGAATCGACACCTGATTGATCAGCACACTGTGCATCACTGTGCATCACTGTGCATCATCAAGTACCTTGTAGCTAGTGTACATCATCTGATTGATAATCATATGATTCACATTGTTATCATAGCAACTGTACATGAAAGAAAAGCTTTCTTCACTTGCTATTTCACACTCTGATGATGGAGGAAAAATGTTTTTTACAACACTTCCCATTCTGTATGTGCTATTTTTCTGTAAGCTTTTCAGCACTGGACCAGGGATTGGAGGGGAGCACATAGACATCAATGTTCTTAACACAATTCTGAAGCTCAAATCAATGAAAATCAGTTGTAAGTTCAGATGCGTCCAAGATATTGATGTGAATACTATTAGAAGAATATTACTGGTTGTCTCTAACAGTCTCTCTGGCAACATCCAACTTGGTAGTCAGCTACCAAGCGATAGCAACCACTTCAGTGCTGGAAAAACCCCTTCAATTTTCTCACCACTTGGTTTTCAATTACAGAACTTCTGCTGCCATTCTGCCTTGATATAGGGCAACAATTGCAGCATGCATCATGTCCACCAAATCAATTATATCTGCTTCTGCACTGATTGTTTTCTTTCTTTTCTTTCTTTTTTTTTTCTTTTTTTTTTTTTTTTTCAGTGTAGTGAACTTTGTTCTTTCACCTTCCAGGTGTCTACAAATTACAAATGGGCTCTCAGAGCTGTTCCACTAGAGCAACACTTAAGTCACAGTTAGGCTACACTCCTCTGGTGCTTCTGTGGCTGTTTTACACTGTTGGAAACTTAGCTATGGAGTAGAGCAGTAAAGCTGTTGAGAAAACCATGCGATATTTTCTTCTGTGATTTGAGAGAAAGGTTTTTGTGTGACACCCAGAAATCCAGTACAGATGTCAGAGATCAGGGGGTAGAACATTAGTTCCAAGAAACACCATGATCTGCCATTGATATGATGAGTAGAGGGGGAGAAAGTGGATATATCACGTGTTTATAGGCAAGGAATGAGGTTGTTGGAATGGAAATGGAATAATGCTGTCTGGTGGTGATCTGATATACAACAAAAACCCTCCCATTGTACACAGGGTCAGCAACGCAGCGTGACAAACGAGTCATGGACTTGCTCCCTTGAGTTGCCCATGATTTAACCTTCTGCTTGTTTGTTTTTCTCATGTTGATTAGTCAATAACAATTCCTGAAGGGTCTGAACATTGTGCTACTATTTATTTGCTTATATAAGAGTCGTGTGCTTGATATAATGAGGAAATTGGTTTTCTTCTGTGATGAAGGATTGTAATGGTATCAGAAAGTTTCGGAACGGCCTTTCCTACATTGCTGCAGCAGATTTGCTTCTCAGCTTGTATGAGGAAAGCAAAAGCAAGATCATATGGAAAATAGAAGCAGCAGAAAGTTTTTAACTTATCTTTCCTTTTGATATAATCTACCACATTGTAAAATATAAGATGCATATGAACATTTTTTTTACCTGATTTGAAGATAAATATATAAATGTATTTCTTTATATAAAAATGAATATATTTTTATTTGTATTTATGCACACATATTTATTTAGATTGGTTTTGAATGAAGTAATTAAGTTGTAATAATTAATAACTATTAGTTGTATGGGCTCTTCAGAGCTATGAGTTGTGCAAAGTCAGGAAAGAAGTCTAATTATCCTGCTTTACAAATGGTGTGTTCTACATTTTACAAAGGAAGTTAAAAATAGCCGTTAAAATATCTTTTATGATATAGTGGATTGTGCAGCCACTGTAAATGGAGTCACCTTTATCTTGAATATTTAACTCACCCTTTCCAAGACTGATCACTGTAGAAATGTATGTGGAAATTGTGGAAATGCAAAGATGATTATTTAAAGATAAAGATTTAAAAATTCAGCACTTATTTGTTTATTTTAGATATATATAGAATTGAGCATACAGTAGACAATATGTAATCTGGAAGGGTGATTACATATCAGCCCAGATTTGTTATCCAAAAAATTCTTTTTTTTTTAATTTTCTTCATTATTATTTAGCAAATTATTATCTTCATAACAGTGTTAGTGTATTGTGCCTTCATGGTGAAAACTTTCCAAATTCTGGCATTTTTTTTTGCAGTAACACCAGATGACACTGATGGATGTAAATACTTTTATAACTGATGTTATACAGCAGCACTGCAATGTGCTGTTGAAGTCCCTTTAATAAACATAGTCCCTTACAGCATCGATATAACATCTCTGCTGAGCCCTAACCATAATGAAAGCAAAGATGACAATGTGCCAAAATAATATGTCAATGTCAACTTAAACCTCACAGTAACAATTGGAAACACTAGAATTTTTAAAACATAACTCTACAGTTTCCTTTGTTTTATTCTGCAGACCACTCATCATTGCTCTCTGGCAAGTATGGAGACTTCCTTCTTAGACCAAGCATCATTTTTTATTTCTTACCACACACAAAAAATCACTTTGCATATGCAAAATTAAATTCTCTCCCTCTCTCCTCTCCCTCCCTTCCTCCTTCCTCCCCTTCTCACTCCCTGCCTGTTTTCCATTCTCCCTTCCTTCTTTTCTTTACTTATTTCCTTCCTTTCTTCTTTCTTTCCTTCCTCCTTCTCTCTCGCCATCCCTTCTTTGCGTTTTCACAGGGAACTAAAACTTATCCTCAAAGCATAGCTGTTCGCTTTCACAATCTACGTTACTTCTTTCCAAACACAAGCAAGACTTCCTCAAGTCTTCTTTATTCTGTTTCTGAAGAAGATTACAATCAATATTGCTCAAGTGCTTTTCTGTAGGAGTTTAGAAGGCTGCTCCAACTGTTTTCTACAATGTGTGTACTTAAATTACATAAACTTTCAGGCTTTTGAACTCAATTTGCAAAGGTACAGCTATGTCTCATCCTTTAATAGGGTGAGTTTAATGGTGTTTATTGTTATACTGGAATCTTTGTGATAGACTGTTATAGTTTGGATTTTTCCTAATCTTTTCACCGAAAATTGTATTGACTCAATATTGAAAATCATATTGAACAGAGGTGCTTTGTTAAAGAAATAATTCACTTGGTCACGTATCGTATTTCCTGAATCTTAGTTTACCAAGAGCTAGTAAAGAAATCAGTTTGATGCAGTAGTTCGCATTTATTAAAATTATATCATCCCCATGATTTTTAGACATATTCATACTCCTTCGAATTTTCTCAATATAATGTTGCTGGAGATTATCACAAATTTTAAACCATTGCTGTATACCTGGCTGAACAATTGAATGATGATGATTATATTCCATTGATTGTAACATATATATTATATGTCTCTAATACTACTTACTAATTTCTACAAGTTATTTTAGCATACTCATGTAGGATTTCATTACATACCTTGGGATGCAGTGAAAGAATAATGTGTTGTTCTAGCCAAAGTTGTATAAGGAATTGTGAACAGGTACAATTCTGTCTGTGAGAACAGGGGGGGAAATAAGGAGTATAATATAAAGATATTATTTATCTTCCCAGAAGTGCATCTTACTTTGTATATTATTAACAACAAAATCCTGCTGGAATCAGTGCCCCTTATGTAAATAAAATGGAAGTATTGTTGTTTTAATTGGCACTCAGAGAACACATATAAATAGAAAAAGGTAGTGGTTTTTCTAACAGTAATTTTTTAAAAGCTTTTTTAAACTTAATTTTAAAGGTTTTTTTTTTTTTTTTGTTTTGAAGTCTGTTTAATTTGTCTGATCTTGTTAAAAAACTTTTGTCAGTTCTCCCAATGACTTCATCTGGAACTATAACTTTTTTCACCAACAGCAAGGAAAAGAAACTCTCAACTGATAAAACCACATTAGAATCTGAAATCTACAGTAGCAAAAATCCATAGTAGAAACTGAAAAATCCAAAGTAACGGAAATATAGAAAGCAATTTAATGAAAAAAAAAAAAAAAAGGATAAACAAGCTTGGAAATTCTGAGCTAATGCTGACATTTTGTCATCAATTCTTAGCCAAAGGTAAAAATGAAATACTGTAACTACAGAGAAAGCATGCTATTTTTGTAGTTTAACCATAGTGCTGTTGTGCATACATCTGGAATATATTTCTAGTCTAAACTTGCTGTTTTTCCAATTCTTATTGTTGACAGTGGCAATATGGATGTCAGAACTTTAATTCGTATATTAAACCTTTCTATATTACTTTGCTTCTTAAGTTCATTTCAATGCAAAATTGCCTACACTGAGAATCCTACTCAAACGTCTAAAAGTGCCACATTACATATACGTAAGGGTTTATACTACTTAGATTCATAGTGAGCTGCTAATGTCTCTACCTATTTAAGAATGAATGAACGCATAGCTATCTAGAGAAAGCTAAAAGCTATCAGTAATAAAGTTTATTGAGGATGCCAAAATATTCAAGATAATTTAAAAAAATCAAAAGAGTTGAAGAATAAACTCATAATACTAATAACTAAGCAGTAAATGACAAACCAGCACATTTCGGCCAAGGTCTGATAAAAAAAACAAAGCTATGACACTATGGCCGTGAGCCATCCAAAAATCCTGTTTTTTTTCCAGCATCTCCATCAAAATCCTTTTGTTTTTTCCTTTTAATTTAGTACACAAATCTGTGGTATTCTTTAAAAGAAGAAGAAAAAAATCTTGCATTTAATATTTTTATTTTAGGAAACAATTTTCAGAAACTTGGAAGGAGACTCTGCAGTATGTTAGATAAAATATTTTAAACAAAATTACTTTGCTCATAATAATACAATTTATGATACTACAAAAGTATTTTTAATATACCTCCTTAGTTTTAAATCATCAGTTAAGCAAAATTTATTGGGTCTTTTGGATGACCCACAAAACTGCATACAGGTCCAAAAGATTTGCAGTTTAAGATAATGCAGAAAAATGTTTGCAGACCCGTGTTCACTATTAATTTTGCTGCCCTCAATATTTTGCTGCTCTAGTTGACAACCTATTCTGCTTTTATGGCAGAGTCAGCCCTGTTTGCATACTTATGACCTGTCTATTATTAGTCCATTTCCTTAAGGAAAAAAAAAAGTTACTTGTTTGAAATTAATCTCTAAACCAGCTGACCAAAAGCTGCAATATTTGCATTCTTGCAGATCTGATACACATTAATTCTATGTTTTCACCAGCTGGCCAGATTTTTTGCACTTCTCTTGGTTTTCATAAGTGAACCTACTAATGTTTTTCTTTGCTTAGCTTTTCTGTTTATCACACAGATTTGGAAACAGATTCTTAGGGAGGCTAGGGAAAATATATTTCAAAAGAATGGGCATTTTTTTTGGTTTGTTCTTCAGCAATTCTTTTTAATAAATCACTTTATCGTAGACAGACAAAAGCTTTATTCTTCCAGAAATCTGCCCCATTTACTCCTCAGCTCCTAACACAGTATTTTCTGTTGCAACTCTTCTATTTCAGTACTGAAAAGACACAACAAGTGTCTTTTTACCATTCTTATCTATGAGTAGGAAACAATTGTCAGTGGTAAGATATGTTTCCTAAATTTTAATATGTCCCTTTAACCTGCTCTGTTTTCTGAAAATAATTATGATGATTCATATTTTGTAATCAAGGATACATTTACTGCAAAGATGTTCAAAGACATTTTATGTTTCAAATATATGTATTTTATGTATTTGACATATACATATACTGTATTTTCTCAGTCTTAATATGTATTGTCTTCTTATGCTTTGGACATGCAGATGTTTGAGTGGATTAAATCATGAAACCATATAGATGTCCAATGAAATGCCCAATGAAATGAGAAAACTATTTTATAAATAAGGCTGTAGTCATGTGCAGCATTTAAAAATTTTAAAAATAGGATTAGGAGTTAGACTTCTGATTTATGAAAAACAGCATGAACATAGTGGGTTTTTTTAAGGACAAATGAGCTCAGTATTATATTCCTGGTATGTGCAGCAATGCATTATGAGAATGATATAAAAAAAATAAATCGTCAAGGGCTGGCTGTGGCATCATCTGCAGCAAACTAAAGAAATCTGGTAGCAAGTTCCTGAAAGTATTGGGGATAAAAATAACATATTCAAAAGGAATTTATAAATGTATATATATATGACCTTGAATGAGAAGCAGGGATCTTCTGAGCTTTCTTTGTTTCAAAATAGATAGAATATTTCCCAATAGTCTGTGAGCTCCCAGGTCCAGGCACATGCCCTGGCTCAACAAGGATTTTCATGGTAACCAAGCCTTGCTTTGGACCATCCGAAGCTGAGACTCTGGGATGGCCACCTACTCAGAAGCCAATTTAACAAGAGCCAGAGACTTTTAGCTTGTGTAAACTAGAATAGGTACATTAAATTAAACAGAAATACATTAACTAATATTAGCTGTGGATCTAGGTCAGTTATTGCAAGGTTTCCTCTTAATAGCCTAATTTGCAAGAATTTTGGTTTTGTAAAGTTTTCTCTATCTTTAAAATTTAATAATCCAAACTATTACTTTGTTAAGAAGACAAAACTGGAGTACTGGTTCACCTAGGCAGTTAACCTGGACATTTTTGTTAGGTAAAATTCCTAGGCTTTTGCATTGTTTCCTTGATGAGAGGATGAAAGAACCCACTGTTATTTATACTCAATACTGTGTTTTTGTGAAAAAATGCATCTTTTTTCTTTTTTTCTCCTTGAATACTGAGGTATTCAAATAATAACAGGCTTTTTCATTACTTACACTTCCAAGATTTCTTTAATCACCACTTCACCAAAAACCCTTTCTTATACTTTTCTTTGTTCATACTACTAGTGTTTCCACAAATATATCCATTACTTCATTCTTTCCTCCTTTTGTCTCTCTTACATATACACATCCAGGAAAAGACTATTCAAGGAAGGTTTTCTGTTCAGAGTCTATATTAAATTCCATTCTGCTATTGTTTGGCCAAAGACATGAGCCTGTGCTTCTGATGGAGGCTTCTTCTTTCAGTTTGCTGATTTATTACAGCTATCCTATATGAAACACAGCAGTTATGTTTTCAGTTAAAATAAAGTTTAATCCAATCTATAACAATATAAGAGCCTCTAGTATTTTTTTTTCCTCACAGAGTTGTGTTGCAAGTAGTTTTTACAGAAGCTTAAGATTTATTCTGTAAAGACCAGATTCAATTGCTTCTTGTCACTGTGATATTTCCACTGACTCTGAGTGATACTCAAAGGCCATAAATACTTTTAGTAAAAGAAAGAACAGTGCCTCTGCTGTGTTGGCAACGGCTGCATTATCTGAATGCTCCTCTGAAAAACAACTACCCACTGAAAGTAAGTATCTTCTGTGCAGCTAATTACCACTAAAATATATATATATAGATATATATATAGTTATTTTCTGCATGTTTACATCAATTCTTTCTAGTATTTGTCAAAGAGAAAGTCACAGGAGGTAAGAAAAGAAAGAGTGACTGACAGCTTCCAAGATTTCCTTTGATTCCCAGATAATTGTTACAAATAGAACTTTAGAGTACATTTTAGTTTCTTAGGAGCTGCCATGGTTCCCTGAATTTTCTTCAAGAACAAAAAAAACAAACAAATAGCCCATCTCTCTTCCTGCCATGTTTGTGTTTTTGAGAATCTGATCCCTTACCACTCCTGTAACTAAATTCTTCCATATTCCAGGGTTGTCTTGCTGCCCTGACATGATGATTTACTATGGTGGTAACGAGACTTGCTGGGTGGCAAATCAGAAAACAAAACAGTAAACCTCATTCTGTTAAAATGAGTATATGATGCTGTTATTTCTCAAACAATAATATAGTGAAGTCACCCACAACCCCATTCTTTTTGTTGTAATAACATTCTCTCACCAATATTTCTCCCATGGCTATCCAATTATGTATCTCAGTTATCTGAGGTAAATAATGATTCAAATGTATGACAGTTATGAAAATAAATGACCCGCTTTCCTGACTTTTCCAGAATGAATAAGGAAACAGGCTTGTTTCACTTATTCTTGAACCCTTACTCTTGCCTTAGATATATGTATTTTTAGCAACCCATATTTGATAACTCTCTTAACTGTGGTGTGCTTGGGTATTCATAGGATTTCCCTGGGAAAGAATACATGGCAATTGACATTGTCCATTAGAAGTACATATAGGCATGTAATGTGCAGACAGTGTTTCACTGTGTTTCTTCTTTGAATGCCCATACAGTCACCAAGAACTAGATACCGTTTCTTCCTGATAAATTCTAGCCTACTCTAGAAAGCATAAATAAGGATTTTAGGGAGCACTGTGTTTTAAGTATAGGCATGTATCATCTGGATGCCAAGTTAGAGAACTTTAGAATGTGTCTGTTGCAATACAAAATTTGACACAATGATGATTTTTAGTAAGTCTAAAAGGAATGCCTGCTCTTTCTTTTCAGGATGTTTTGCAGTTGTTTCTTTTCAAGACTTGTAAGAACCCCATGTGCTTGATTTTTATTGAATTTGACAGTGAACATGAAAAAGAGCTGGACAGTTATTTGCTGCAAACCCAGCCCTATGCTTTTTATCTGAAATAACAAGCTTATCATAAAAGTCAAGTGATATTTAGCAAGTATACAGCCAAAGAAAACTTCTCTAGCACACGTGAAACTTTTTTCCCTGTGTTTTGTCTAAAAATATTTTCAGTGTTCATCTAATCTTAGTCATTTGGACATTAATCTGCAATATATTCAAAGGCATTTTGTAGAAATATTATGTGTATCAATGGAGCATTTAAATTTTGACTTCTAGTTGTGAAAAAACGTAATTCCATTGCCACAGCTTATCAACCTTAGTGATGTGGTGCCTGGATTCTTGCAATTATATGTTACAATGTGCTCCAAAGTGTCATTTTAGTAAAGTAATGCAGCTTTTTCGTATGAATAAAGGTCAATTAGCAAGAGATGTTTCTGCTGCTGAAGCTAAAATGTCTGTCCTGAGAGATAACCACTCTGCAGCTCTTTCATGTTCCTGGATTTTGATTATGGCAATAGAATATTTTGTTTTGATTTTTTGTTTCCTAATTCACTGTGTTGATTTACATCTTGTAACATGAACAAACAAAGAAAACAGAAAACAGAAGCAGATATAGTGAAAAGTAGGTAGGTCAAGTGCTTTTCTTTGGTACAGATTTGTGGGATTTTTCTTTTTTTTTTTTTTTTTAATCTAAATCACCTACCTCTTCCTTTGGTCTTTAATATATATGTGTGCATATATATTTTTTTTTAATATAAAAGTAAAAAAGTAAAAAAGTAAAAAAAAAGTAAAAAATTACTTTTGGGTAATCAGAAGACAAGCATTCTGATAGTCCAGATGTAATGCGAGCCTTGCAGCCAGATTGGAAATTTCTTTTTTTAAATGAATGGCATGTTTGTGAAAAATACATTGCTGGTCTTCCAAAGCCGTTAATGCATTTGTGCTGAATCCGCTGAGCAGTTTCAGCTGTGAAAGCAAGGAATCAACAAACAAAACCATCAAGGCTCTTCTCATCGCACTGAAAAGGGAAGAAAGGCTTTTATCACCCCAGTGATTGCAAACCTGGAAGACCTGGATTCTTTCTTTACCTAAGCTATGTCAATCGGTTTGATCCTTGAGGCAGGAGGATGCCCAACCAAAGTTCTCAGTCCCAGCCTGTCAGTAACTCTAGGCTGAGCAAACTCTGCTCAGCCTCATGTCCCTCTTCCTGGAAGGACCAGTCTGTGGAAAACTCCAAATTATGTCATGGAAGGGCTGGGGGAAGAATTGTACCTCTGCCCTTGCTGCTTTATGGTGCATCACAAGAGGGTTTTGAGGGCTAACGCTTTTCATTAGAAGGGACTGAGGGGTCTCTGAGTGTTTCATTAGATGAAACTATAATAGATGATGCCTCAGGTCTTTCCTGTCTCCAAACTCATGTGCTCCTGGATGCAGATTTTATCTCTGTGAAGGGATAAAAGCTACCTGTGAGAATTCCTTCTTGAGATATCATTTGCACACAGCTTCAATAGTTAATTGCCAGGATCAGTTAATTTGATTTGTGACTAAAATTAGGCAAACTAGTTTAAGAAAATGTAGTCAACAGTGGAATTGCAAACTGAAAAAAATATATTCATAGTTGCAAATTAAAACTGATCATCCTTTTTAAAGTATGAGCTGGTTCAGGCAAGAGTGCATGTGGCATTCAAGCTCTAGAGGTGAATATCCAAAATAGCTGAAGTAAAAAAACAAAAGCACTAGGAAGCCAAAGACACCAGGTCACACTAGATAACCAGAGACAAAAGCAAGTAGAGTTTGTAAAGAGGAAAGTGACTTGCCTGCTTAGCAGCCTTGAAAAGCTCAGTAAAATAACCTCCTTGACTCTGAAGCCAAGGTAACCACAACTCTGTAAAACTTGAGTGAAAAAATCCAAACAGAGAAACACCGGCCTGAAAATACAGTACTGGATTTACAAATGAGAACATAACTCAAAACTAAGCATGAAGGGTGGTGTGAAATGGCAGTTATCTGAGATAACTGAAATGCAAATACTACCAGTAACATAAAGGACATAAATAAATGTATTAACTACTAAGAAGGGCTGCCATCACCCTAAGCCACTATCAAGGTGTTGCATAAGAACACTCTCCCTAGTAAAGCCTTCAGATGTCTTTTGAGAATGGCTTCAACAAACACTACAACAGCATGAGGAATTATTGACTTGGGCTACAATTTGATCTATTGAAAGAAGCTCATTAAAAAAATCAAAATAATTCATCTCAAATAAAGAAAATATTCTTCCTCTCTTCTTCTCTGCTTCTATGTCATTTTCATTTAATTCTGTGTTTTATATATATTTTCTGTTTTTCCTCCTCTATTCTTCTCTGCTTCTATGTCATTTTCATTTAATTCTGTGTTTTATATATATTTTCTGTTTTTCCTCCCTCTACTCTTTTTATACTTTCTTCACCGTATTTCTTAAGTCAATATGAATTTGATAACCTCTGTGCTTCACTTAGCCTTTTGAACTTAGGGTGCTTGTATGGATTTGAAATCCAGTCAGATGAGTTTATCTACCGTACCTACTAATAGCCCCGATAAAGGACTTATTAAAAGGTATTCATGTATCAGCTGCTAACTGCAATAGTTATGCACCTTCAGGGAGAATTTGGCAGAGTTTACTCTGAGTATGACCTTGTATAAGCTTGCATAGAAAGTGGAAGACAAATTACTTAAGGGTAATCTCACAATATGAGCAGAAGGCCAGATCAACAGCAAATACAAATTGGCATAGCTCCAGTGGCTTTAGTGCGGCTATACTGATTCACTCTGCCCGAGGATCTGACCCAGAGCTGCTACGTGCCTACATTTCTGTCACCATGGTGTCACACTGTGCGAGTCATGAAGTTCATCTCCTTTCTCATGAGAGCAGTTCCACCAAAATAATTAATAGCCTCCTGAATGGGCCAATCTGTTTTTACCTCTGTGATGAATTTACGGAAAGTTTTTATGATATATATGGAAATAATTGTGTTAAATATAAGCGTATACAATCTGTGTGTTTGTATGAGTAAATAGCAAGGTAATGATTATTTGAATTATTCAGAATTATGCAGGTGTCACTCTGCTAAAGTTTCTTAGCAGCTTTGCTGTGCTTGGTAAGGGTTTCAGAGTCACTTTTGTAGAGTGTGTACCAGAGGCCTGAAAGGAGCAGTGCTGCTATAATTTTGCACTGGAAGAGAAATCCATGAGCAAATCTGTGCATCAGATTATTGAGGAGAGTGAAAAAAACAAAGCAGAAAATTAGTCTCTTAGCAACTTAGCTGAATAAGCTACTTGTGATCTCCTCAGGTAAATCTCCATTAATGTAAAATATCTAGAGATCTTTGAATGTAGATCTCTGAGTAGTGTGTAATTGCCATGGGGTGAAGCCTACATTGAGAGCATGTGGTGTGTATGTGTGTGTGGACTAGAACCTTACAGCAGAAATTGCTCCCACCGGCTCATGCCTATCCTGCTTAGCGAGGATATTCGAGTTTATATGTTCCTGGGTGGTACATCTTGTCCTATCTCAATTCCCCCTAACAAGAACAAGCATAAGACATTGATGCTGTCCCCATATTAATTAACACCTACACTATTCCCATGTGGGATTTCAAACACCAAAAAAACCCCTTATCTTTTGTTTGCTGATATGGTTGTATGTGTGACAAGCTGTCTGTGATAAAGATACTGTTAGTAAAGAGCTACTGAAGTCATTTCCTCTCCCTGTCACCAGCTTTTGTGGGGTCCTGTTTTTAGGTTGCCCAGTACATACAAGCTGATATTCTGCTGACTCCAGCTTCCTGATGCTTATTTTTCTGATCTCTTCATATTGTTGCATGATTTATTTCTAGTTGGAACTGAAAATTCTCTGTTCCAGGGCTGCTGTTATAAATTTATTGCTTCTCTTGTTTGTTGGTGACATGTAGCAATATTTATTCTACATGCTGCTACTTTTCTTTGTCCCGTCACTTCTTTATGTGCCCTTTCAAATCTGAAGTGTATTGAACTTTTGCTCAATGTACATCATGTGCCAGAAGAGGTGGATGACAATTTTGTAAGCTTGAGCATGGAGGTTAGCGGTATGAGTGTAGGACTGCTGGTGGACAGATATCATTTTCTTGTAAAAGCATTGCATATCAATAGTCATCATTCATACAACATTTTTTTTGAATTTTCTTTGTGCAAAGGGTACCTGATATCAGTATCTTTCAGTAACTATTAATCAATAAAATATTATTTTTTCCAAAGGTGTAAAACTGAATCCAGACAAGTATTAAAAATTACATGTAGATGTGAATGTATTATAAAGCTACCTAATGTTCAGCAGAAGTATCCTGATAAAGTAATATAGTAAATACTCCATTTACACCTTCAAAGTGATAACATAAAAACAGTATTTTAACTTGGCACACAGGGCTTATGGTTTTTGTTTTGCATCTTGCCAAGACACTTCATGATTGATGAAACATTGTAGCTTGAAGGATAGGCAAAGCCCTATTTAAATCATAGAAACAGTGATAAGAGAGAAGTGTGCATCTGTCACAAAACAAGGAATTTGGGGGATGTATTCAAGAGAATAGAGCAAAAATGGAAATTGCTTGTGGTCAAATGACATCTGGACAGACACCTTCTGGTGTGCGTGGTATGAAGCCTTCATGATGAGGACAGAATGGAGTATATGATGAGATCATCTGGGCAGAAAGAAAAAGGAAAACTTCACCCTATCACATTTAGCTGTTTTTAAAGTACAGCAAAACAGATAAAAGCAATAAGACAAAAAAAAAAAAAAAAAAAAAAAAAAAAAAAAAAAAAAGGGAGAGGGGGGAAAGAAAATTACGCCTCATGTTCTCAACTGTAGCTTTCCATAAATCTCACCAAAAAATAAAAGTCAGTTTTAGGATCAGAACTCTTTTATCAGTTTTAATTAGATTGCAGGTCCCCTGAGGACTCCATACCTTGCCAAGATATGTATTTTTGGGCCTGGTTCCTGCAAGCATATGGATGTTCACCTTCACATGACTATTACTGTGAAATTCAATGAATGTCATGGATGATACTTTATGCAAATTATGCAATGAACTAATTTGCACAGCTGCAAATCATTTTATATAACTTCCATTTATGGTGTGCCTCAAGCAGAGTCAAGGGTAGCACAGAGACTATTAAAGCCTGTACATGATTTTTTTTTTTTTTTTTTTTTTTTAGTCAGGGAGGTAAATATTTTGGGGATGCTGTATGAACTCTGAGCTTGATTATTGCTGGGCTATGTTAGGTTCATAACAACACTGCGTATCTAATGCAGCATGGGTGCTGAAAATCTTGGGTATTTCCTGAATTTCAGTCTGACTATGGAGCAACCTCTGCTGTGATTTTATTGGTTCAGGAGATGTCCTGAGCTTCCAGAGTCAGTGAAATCTGAAAGAATGAAGGAGGGTCTACCTGAGAGCAGAGGTGTTTGTGAGAGACTGAGGCTGCTTCTGGGCACTGAGGCTTTTTCCAGGTGGTTGCAGGGCACACAAGGGAGCTCTTCTCTCCCCGTGTCTGGAAGGTACTAATGGTCTTTTTAGGGCATGTGGGACAGGCAAGAGGAGGACGGTGGAAGAGGCGTTTGGGTCAAAGGCTTTGTGCTACTTGCCTTATTTGTGCTACATGGACACATCATGAGAAAACCAAGTGTAGTATTATAATGTAGCTGGTCTTATGAAGTATTTATGTGTTCAGCAAAACACACACATGAATTTATTTCTAGAGTAATGCTTGGGTTCTGCTCTAAGTTGGAATTATCTTTGCATTGACTAATGCAATAGTGCCTTCAGTTTGATTTCACCTGTAGTTACTAATATAATACAAATAGTAAATATTACTGATAATACTTCGTTCTGCAGCACAAGAGGCATTTAATTATATACATAAATTTGCATTCAAGTATGCAGATATAAAAAGGTATGTTCAACAAGTAATCTAACCATTGAAAATTTAAGAGTATATGAGAGATGTTAAGCTACCTAAATTTGATAGAAATGTTACAATGGTATAAAATCATTTAAATATTGAACAATTTCATTTGACATCATTCTAATCTGGAGAGAATTTATCTTGCGATACTTAAGTGAAACTGTCTGCAAGTAGAATAGGCTTATAATAAATTCACAGCCTGAAAAAAAGAGGCAATTTTTTATGTTTAAACCTAAGAAAGAAAGGGATTTGATCGTAACAGGTTTATATATTTTTGGTAAAAAATCTGCTGAGATGTATTTCCTGTGACACAATATGAGTTGGTAGTGGATCACAAAAGGGCAGGGAGGTAGCAGGACATGGGACAACACAGGAGCCTAGGAAGAAGCAAGGCATGAAAAGACACAGGGTAAAGCTGGAATGATTGGGAATTATTTCTCATGTATCATTTGTGGCTTCTGACATCAAGTTTGCATATCAATATGTGATACTGGACATGTGATATCACAGACGTGATAACAGTATGATAAGGAAAGCAGCAGAGATGAGAAAGTGATGAGATTGATGGGACTGAAGGAGTAATGTTTTGGGGAGAAGTCTCTGGCAGTTGTGTAGTCTGAAAGAAATAAAAAGAATCTATATTTAGTTTTCATCCCATAAAATCAAATGACATAAGATTATGTACCATAAAATATTTATCATAGTAAACTGCATTCTTGATTGCAGGAGCTCAGATACTATAATAATAGATAATCATGAAAAGACTCATACTTTTATTGCCATTTTTGTATTGACTAGAAATCAGAAAGAAGTAATGAAGTCAGGTTGTTCAAAGATTGCGAACAGCAGTAGACAGTATATTGTTCCAGGTGTTTTAAGTGCTAGTCATGCCTGAAAGACAAAAAAGCCCCTGCCATTTGAAGCTGAATATTGTTAGGCTTCACTGATTTTTTACTATTCCCCACAAAGCCATAGCTGAGTGAAAATCATCAATACAATGTGCTTGGTGATTATGACGACACCAATTATTCTTTTTTTTTCCCTTTTTGGTTTGGAGAAGCTTTTATTGAGGGGGAGGTACTTTTTTGTTTCACTTATGTGAAGAAATTTTTTCTTAGATACACGATTACTTGATTTATTACTCTCATTTTGATTGTGCTTTTGTCAACAGATTTTTCTAAACAAAATATACTTTTAATGGTGGTTAAGTTGCATGTGCATTTTAAAGAAACTCAGAATTTATATTTCATCTCTTTATCTGCAAGATGATTAAGAACACCGTGCCAAAACTTTAAGTGACTCTGGTAAAGAAACTGTCTAATTTTTTGCTGCTTTGCTACAGGTAAATTTCACTTTCAAACAATATATATATTGACAGCAATCATAACAATAAATTGTTCAGTGTAAGAAAAGGATATGCAAAAATCCGAAATAAAGCCAGTGTGTTACTTGAGGTTCTTCTGAAAAGCTGAAGGACTCCAATTCCCAAAGAAAGAAAGAGGCTTCCCTGATCTGAACACAGAGATGAACCAGTTACACTTAGGATGGACCTGTGGTTTTGCTCCATGGATGCTTGTGGGTCTCAGGGCAGCAGGTTTGCAACCTAGATCTCTTGCAGGCAGGGAGGGAACAATTCAAATCCTTTTCTGAGGCTCTGGAAGAGCGGTCAGTGCTTTTGAGCAGATGAGAGCAGCGTGGGGGAATGTGGTGTCTTCCCTGGGTGCTGCCTTCCCAGAGCTGCCGAGCACCAGGTCTATGGAAACACGTGGGTGAGTGGGGCTGGAGGAGGAAGGAGAGAGAGAAGGAGTTGCTTTGGGATGCAGGGTAAGTGAAAATTGAGCATGAACTTTTGACAGAGGAAAGAGCTGTGTTTTGTTCCTTTGGTGTTTAAGGGAAAGGAAGTCTTTAATTCATTGTTTTACTAAGCTTTCCTCAAAGATGTACTTCACTATCAATTTTCCCATCTAAGAGTCTACTAGACCAAAAATATTCATTTTCTTGTGACAGAAAGTGATGAAACTGGTGATAGCAATGAGATCCATTTTTTTCTTTTTTTTTCCCAAGGAGGCAGATTATGTGTTCATATTGCCATGGAATCAATAAGAAATAAATAATAGAGATGCTCATAGATATAAAAATAGCCAAAAGGAATTGATAAAAGACCAAAAGGAATTAAAACAAGACTTAAAGTAGAGCCTGGAGGTTCCACAAAATGAGTTAAACAACATCTGGAAACCTCCCAAGAATTACTGAGGAACTGTTAGAAATGATGTCCTTCAGAAGCACCTCCAACCCAAAAGTAATGCAGTGGAGGCCAGCTGTGAATTGACTGCTGTGGAGCAACAAGTTTTCCAGGAGGAGGGCAAACTAGAAAAACTTTGCTCATCCCCAAGTGTTTTGGGGTGTTAGGCAATAGCCTTGAGAAGAAAATCAGAGGAACTGTGGATATCTGTTGTCTTGGGGAGGAACTGGGCTGGATGAGAAGGTTAAAACATGATGATTAAAAAAAGGTAGTTTGATGATTAAAAAGGGTAATTCATTGAAGTTTTCTGTCTCCTTTTTACCTGAGGATGCCCAGAGGAGAGAGGTCAGATTGTCTTGGATCAAACAGTACAACCCTCCACCCCTGTATCATGGAGGGGAAACTTCCTGAGAAGCTTATTTGGCACCACTTGCTATCCTAGCCCAAATGAATGGCTGGGGAGATGAACAGATGAACAGCATATGGTGGGAGGCAGGGAGCAGTTGTGAGAGGCACCGCCTGCTCCGAGCCCTTAGGCGCATTTGCATGTGAGTGGCTGGCTGTCTTGTCTGCCCATGATCAATTCCTCCTAAACGCAGCTCTTAAGCACATTTCAGCAATTTTGGCTAGCAGGAGGAATAACTCAAAGCCTAAAAATACCGGCCATTTGAATTGTTTGCATGTTGGGAGGTGCATTCAAACAGTTCTGCTTCAGGCGCAATTGATGGATCTCATCCAGAGCCCACCAAAACACTCTGCTTTTTCTGACAGCCACCTCTCCTTCTCTTCATAGATAGTGATCTATGGGATAAAAGCAGATCTAGAGCCTTGCCCCATATTACTGAACAGTTAACATTTCTTCAAATGACCACTGTCTTCCTGCACAGGTGCTGTGCAAATGCTGAATGCTGAGAGCTCGTGTAAAAGCACTGCTCTTCCTTCAGCACTATTCTGCAGTCGGAAGGGTCAATCCCAAAGGGATTAAGAAATTTCGCCCATGAAAAATTGTGTTTCTTTAACCAGCGCTCAGAATGCTTCCAGTGTCTTCAGCTGACCCCAGAATGATGAATGAGGTCATCTTGCTTAAGTCTATGTTACTTTACATTATGTTACTGCAGCTCAATAAACACGCTTAAAGGAAAATCTCGTTTTCATAATAGAAAAAAATGAAATGCCTTTCCGATGTGGCTTGCACCATTTCAGGTCACCCTGTTCCCTCTGCCATTTATTGAACTGCATTAGCATCACCTTCAGAGGAAGCAGGTCACCCTCTCTTTTATGTGAAGATACAAAGTGATAAAGTGAAAAGAGTGGGTGAAGCAAAAGCAAAAATTGCAATTAGTTTAAGTGCTGCTCTTACAGCATTCCAGTCAAAATTAAGAATTGAAAGGAAAATGTAAGGGGGGAGGAGGGAATGGTTCTAATTTAAATGATAAGTTTTCATTTAAATTTCAATGCAGAAGAAAAAAAGACAAAGAAACTGGTATATGACTAGTGTGAAGCTGTGTCTTATCCAGTAATGCGTTTTAATCTAGAAATGGTGAAAGGTATACAGTCTGTTACTGAAATGCATGCTGATTTTTTTTTTTTTTGAGAAATATTAAATCCCATTCCTTACATAGAAACTACTAATTAATGAAACTGTCACTGCTTTCTTTTGCACTTAGAATGGGGAATCCAAAATATTAAGGGATTATGCCCTATACATTGCTTTTCCTATTAAGTGACAGTATTTTTAAGGAAGATGACTAACAAGAATCTCCTTCATTTACAAGAATCTCCTTCATTTGTGTATACACTTAATTCTGAAAGCTATTCACTCTTGCTCAG
Source organism: Nothoprocta perdicaria (assembly GCF_003342845.1). Classification (NCBI taxonomy): domain Eukaryota; kingdom Metazoa; phylum Chordata; class Aves; order Tinamiformes; family Tinamidae; genus Nothoprocta; species Nothoprocta perdicaria. Next base: position 730,996 of record NW_020455506.1, read on the forward strand.
AAGCACTATTGTTTATAAAGGCCAAATTTAGAACTATATTTGTCCTTTAGCTGGGTAGATGCTTTTAGCATTTACAAAGTCTCTGATGGCTATATGAATGATAAATATATATCAAGACGAAATCTGATGCTATTAAAAGATAAAATGTTGGGGAAGCCATTATGAATGGCTTTTTGTTTTGGTTTGGTTTTGTGGGAAAAGATTCTTCTCCCTTTTTTTTTGTCTTTTTAATCTTTCCTAATTGTTCAATCCAGCATCTCTTCTCTTGTGAAGTCTGTAATTACATTTTTTTTCAGGTCATACCTGGAATAACTTGTGGATTTTTCTGCCTTTGCTCAAAGACATTATAACAAAGATTGATTTATCTGACAGAAAGCATGTAACAATGAGGATGACAGACTATGGATCTGTATAAGACAACACAATTCAATCTACCATAAGCAGATATATATGCACCTTTACAAACAGCTGCATTATCATAGCAGATTAGTATCATTAGATATTAGTCTGAATAACTTCCTCATTTTTTCTCGCTCCTTTCAATTGTTTTTATGTATCTTCACATAAAAAGATACTGACACATAAAAAGTCCCGAAAGAAGATGGACTAAAAAAAAAGAGAAAAATGTAATCCTGTTATCCCTTTACTGGAACAAAAACAGGCAAAGAAAAAGATATACAACTTCTGAATGGGCTATCAAGGTAGTCTGGCTATGATTGATAATCATGTTCTCACACATGAGGTTGATAATCAAGTATTTGTATATGCTATTAAAATGTATGGAAGAAAAATGAAAGGGACATTCAAAGAGAAAGAGAACACAGAATACACTCTACAGAATAGAAAATACTTTTTTTATTTACATTTTTGCATAGCTTATTTAACTATTTAGCTACAGGATTGTGGCATGCGAACAATAGCACTAGGTGTTTTATACCGTGAGCCTGCCTGTCCACACTACGGTGAAATATAGAACCTAGACATGCATCAAATATGTTAAGAGGTGAATTGAATTCTTAAATGTGTAGGCCAGAGCAGGGTAGAGGGAAATCGGTCATATCCTGCTCTTTGCTGCTGTGCACCGTGGTGGCTTTTTCCAGCACAGCAGGAGCTGGGGCACTGCATTGCAGTGAGGAGTATATAGGTTGGTGTTGTATTGACAGTGCAGTACCTATGGCTCCAAAATTGTGGGCCAACTGGAAGAAGACATATTTGCAACCCTGATAAATCCATTCCGTGTCTGGTGTATGCTTGAAGGCTAACACAATCTGGGTCTTCCCAGATCATGGAGAAAAAAGCTGCCTGTTGGGCTCCCTTGTTTTGCCAGGGAAGAGTCAAAACCACAACTTATATAACATCGCTTGCTGTACCACTCACACTCTGGGCCATCAAATTCGGTAGTACAAAGACCTAATCAAAATGCCATATGGTTTATTCCTTCTTGCTGCAAATCTGTGCAGCTTTTTCGCAGAACACACAGATGGGTAACATGTTTATATCTGATAGACTGTAAAGGAACTGGAGATGATGCACTAAATTGTTGATGTAATGGTTGAAACAGAGGTCCTACAGATAAAAAAGGAAATACGTAGCAAAGAGGCTTTTTTTTTCTCACTTGAAAACAAACACCGAATATTTGATAGCACCAGCTCTGAATAAACTACAAGTGCAAGCTATTAGTCATTAAAGTCTAGATTCTTTATTTATGAGCATCCCTAAGTAAACTGTCCTTGAAGAGAAACATTAACACTAATTCCATATCTTCTAAATTTCATGTATTATGTACAAAGACACCTAATGAGATAATGATGACAGCTCTATCTCGCAGATAGATAAAAGCTCATTAAGCAATTTTTCTTCTTCCAGATACAAGGAAGATCATGATCTTCTCCGGGCTTGTAAATCTCATAAAATGAACTTGATGAATAAAAAAGAAACAAAAAATCCTCTTTTTTTTTGCACTAATGCACTAATACCTTTCAATTTGAAAAGTTATAAAATTTCAGATCTTCCAGGTGTTGCAATGCGTGCTTGCGGGAAAGAGCAGTTTGCTTGTGAAGGTCAGCTACTAGGCATTTTTATGTAAGAATCACTAAGTAGTGATATATCCTTAGCGGTGTGGTTCAATAATAAACTATTTAGTTCTTTTAAAAATAGAGAAAAAAATACCTACATTTCTTCCTAAGCTTCTGTAATTCTCCTCTTTGGACAATGACAAAAAAAAACCCCAAAGCCAATTACTTTTAGGAAATGATATAAATATTTTTTCTGTGGGGATTAAAAATGCAGGCTATACATATTTAATGCATAATACATGAGTTATGAATTTCCAGTGTTAAATATTATCATGTCACTTTAATCAGTATATGCATTGAATATGATGGTACAAACATGCATATGATCAATACACACCCATTCATTATAATTAGAAACATATCTTTTTATTAAAAAAATTGCCTCCTACTTTAAATGTACTATTTAGTCATTTTAACTTGAATGTAAGAGTATCATCCAAGAATATCCAAAGGATAATTTCTTCTGCTATTTTATCTCTAAAATTGGTCAGTGCCTTTAATTCATGAGAAATTAGAAATAAGCAGTAGTGAATAGCTAGATAATAACTGCAATGCTGGTTTTCTGTCCCCTCTGACATCTATTTACACCCTAAAATACAGAGGCTTAGACCCATTCTACTCTCTTTCAGTGTGTACTAAGCCTGTGAAATTCTCAGGTTTACATATACTTCACTGATTGAACGGTAAATTTACTATTTCTTGCACCATGTTCTAGGTTAGCTTGAGGTTTCAGTGTGCAGGAAGATGAAGAATATATGTGACTAGCTAAGGATGGAGAATATATGTGACTAGCTAAGGAAGCTGTTTTCCTGTGCTTGAATTAGAAAGCTGGGTTTGCATTCTTCAGCGTTTGGTGAGCTGCCCTAGGTTTTCTGAACAGAGAACTGAATATGATTAGCACCACCAAACAACTCTGTGTAGCCTCTGAGGAAGACTAACCTAATACCTTTGCCATCTGAGCTATATATATAAAGTTAGTTTTTGTGAAGCCCTCAACCATCTCACAAATGAGACAGTCTGACTTGCTATGTATATGGCAATCTCTGAGGATATGGCTTGAGTCCTGTCTTTAGATTTTTTTTTTGTATATACATAAAATCTGAAATGTATCTGGAATGAAACCTTATAATCTAATTAGAAATATTCATGATATTTTACTTTCCCCCCCTTGATGGATGGTAATCATTATTCAGATAGTGTCAGCAATCAAATGTGACCCAAGTTCTCCTAGGATTATTTCTCCTACCCTTTATTCCTACCAACAGAATTCTAAGAACTTCTTTGAGGATTCTACTTTCTAAACTAAGCTTTATACTATAAAGGTTAATACAGCCTTCAGTGTTTTCAGCAATATAAAAGAAATCCCTAAGAAGTGCAAGAGTGAGTGTAATTGAACAAACAGAAACTGCCTTTTGCAGTCTTGAACTTCAGGTTCGTGGTTGATGGATTCTGTTCCTGTTCCAGCTGACATCCTCTTCGTGAAGACCCTTTCGTTTGAAATAGTCGCTTTCCTCTCTTTATCTACTTTGACAAGATTGTTTTCACTTTCACATTCATTGCTCTCTCTGTCTAACTTGGCCAGGGACTTACTGAGAATTTGCTGTCTGTATCACGCCAGCAGAGTCCTGTGTTTGCCTCTCTTCATCTATTGCTCCTTTTAATTACTGTTACTCCTGAAACACTCTGTTTATCCTCTATAAAATAGTTAAACTCATTTTTTCTCACTGAACTGTTTACAAAACTGCTAGAGGAAAACTGAGACAGAGTTACATTTTTCTAAAAAGTCAATTAAAAAGTGTTCGGGAAAATGCAAGACACCTGGGTCCCATTTGAGTTTGATAATAAGATTCATAAAGTAATAAATACCTGCAATATTTCATTACAGATGCAAACATATATATGCCACAGAAGTTAGAAATAACTCCAGCACAAAACTACTGCTACTGTGTGTTTAAATACTGTTGATATTACTTGATTTATACCAGTAGATCCACCCTAATTACCATTTTGCTCCAATTAAGTCAATGCATAATTACTTTGTTTCCTAGTAAAAATTCAAAAATAAATCTTCTATATGTAATGCTGATTCTGAAATGCTTTGCTTTCATCATAAATACAATCTTTTAAACTGCTAAATCTCTGTTTATCTTGTGACTCAAATATGAGCATCTACCACTGAGAGTTCCCTGATAGCTTGTGGCATTTACAGTAATATAACCTTATATGAACCATATTTTTCCTTTATGGACATTTAAGGTTTCTTTTAATGATTGTGTTAAAAGCACACGTGTGACAGATGTAAAGAATGAAACATGGAAGAAACTGTTCACGGAAGTGCAGCTTCAGAAATTCTTCTAAGTAATTTCAGCATTTCTTACCTTCTTGTCCATCTTCTTTTGTGGGAAAGAAATGCTCAAAAAGCTCCTGTGGTAAATTATTTCTGAGAGGTGTGGTACGACAGGAGGCATATTCAGCAATTATGGAAAAAAACCAGCACCTTTATTTCAATTTAATGTTAGAATTTTCTCAGCAGAACCCTACGACCACCTCCCCAATCAAGTCTACCCAGTCATTGCTACCAAAACCTCTCAGTCAAGTATTATACAGCTGTCCAAAGAAGTTGAGCAGAGGGAGATGAGTCAAAATGGCCTTGTTTAGAGCCAATATCTAAGAACTATGAACCAGACATTCTGATATTTTCTGAAGGCTACTTAGAGTCCACCTCTCTTTGGGAAACAAGTAGGAAATGTGTAGCACTCCCCATCCCTCATCTACTGCTTAGGATAAATCAATTTTAATTCAATCATGCAACATCAAATATAACATAGTCACTGGCCACTACTGAGAAGAGTTTGGCCCCATCCTCTCTACTTTCTACCCTCGAGTACTTATATGTATGGATCTCAATCTTCTCTTCTCCAGGCTAAACAGGCCTAGCTTGCTTTGTCTTTCCTCATACAATAGATGTTCCAATCCCTTAATCATCTTAGTTGCTCTCCGCTGGACCCTCTCTAGGAGCTCCACATCCCTCTTATACTGAGGAGCCCAGACCTGCACCCAGTACTCCAGGGGTGGCCTCACCAGAGCTGAGTAGAGGCACAGGATCCCCTTCCTTGAGCTGCTGGCAACATCTTCTTGATGCAGCTAGGATCCCATAGGCCTTCTTGGCCACAAGGAGACACTGCTGACTCATGGTTAACTTGTCAACCAGGACTCCCCAAATCCCTCTCTGCAGAGCTGCTTTTCAGCAGGTGTTTTAGAAATCAATGCCATGGGAAGACAGTAGATGGTATTGAGAAGGCTGTTTTTTGTATTATTTTTTTTTAGAAGTAAAACAGACAAGAGTATCTCTTCAGATGTATAAATGCCATAATGTGTGTTATGTTTAAGTTGTGTTTTCTGAATAGCTATTGCAAACAATGGGAAATATATACATTTAGTGGCATGTGCGGAAAAAACTCCCATGTAGATTTGTTTGAACAATAAAATAATATTCTTTTGACTAATAGTCTGAAAGATATAGTATTGACAGAAATGGTCTGGTTATCATGTCTTAGGCTTGTACAGACTCTGGGAGAAATAAGATTAATTGTGAACTAAGTAATGCTAAGCACATCATATTAGTCACTTTGTGCTGAAGGACAACTGAACAAAAGAAATATTAATACCCAGCTTCTCCTCTAGGATAGCCCAAAAAGTCTTCACAAGGAGAACAGTAAGGTCTTCCCAGAGGGCTTCCAAGTAAAAGCCAGAGACAAGAAGAAGAAAAGCCAAGACACTGTTGAAAATAAGAACGAGAAAGCCCAGGGATTAGAGGAACAAAAAGCTCATCAGCAGCAGAGATAAGATTGTAATAGCTTTCAAACTATTTTAGCTATTCAAGACATGGACATTTCATTATTTGTGTAGGGGCCTTCAGATTCAGTGTTTTTTTTAACTGTTCCTTACCATTAATCCTGGGCATATTCAAATTGCAGAGATTTCCTCTTTATTAGTTCACTCAATGGATAACAAAGATCACCATTTCTTATGACTCACAATCTAATCTGCTTTTATTAATTTGTAGATTATTTTGAGATGAGTCTTGGTAAGGATTAGGTTGTAGCTTTCATTCCTTTCGGTAGTACTGAAATGAGGGGGTCTTGTCAGCAGTCTTTTCCCTTACGTGTAATATGTGTACAATTCCTGCTTCTAGGGAATACGTTTCCAAAAAGCTTTCATCAAAACTGTTGCAGGCTGTTCAAACTGCACCATCTTGGGTCTTCTAAGGGATACAAGAGTACCTGTGCATTTTCTTTTGTTTCCAAAGGTAATTATGAATACCTCCAAATACTTCTCAGTAAGTGTACTCTAGTAGAAAAATTAAGTTATATAGCTATTAGCATCTGATTAGCATTTCTTTCAGCTTGCATTTGCTAGCTATTGTTAAAACATATGCAAATATGGTTACTATTTCATTTAGATTTGTTTTAATTTTAAAATACAAGACTGTTTTTTGTGCATTGCTACTTCCTGAGCTGAAAAACTACAGTTCTGTTTTTCAAGACTAATGTTTTTAGAAGGTTGAGAGGGGATCTTATCAACATGTATAAATACCTGAGGGGAGAATGTAGGGAGGAAAGGGTCAAACTCTTTTTGGTGGTGGCCAGTGGTGTCCCCCAGGGGTCAGTGCTGGGCCCAGTGCTGTTCAGCCTGTTCATCAATGACCTGGACGAGGGCACGGAATGCACCCTTAGCAAGTTTGTAGATGACACCAAGCTGGGTGGAGTGGCCGACACTCCCGAGGGCAGTGCTGCCATCCAGAGGGACCTGGACAGGCTGGTGAGTTGGGCAGAGAGGAACCTCATGAGGTTCAATAAGGACAAGTGCAGGGTCCTGCACCTGGGGAGGAATAACCCCAGGCATCAGTACAGATTAGGGGTGGACCTGCTGGAAAGCACCTCCACGGAGAGGGACCTGGGAGTCCTGGTTGACACTAAGTTAACCATGAGTCAGCAGTGTGGTGGCCAGCGACAGAACAAGAGGTCATGGGTATAAACACAGGAAGTTTCATCTCCGTATGAGGAAGAACTTCTTAACTGTGAGGGTGTCAGAGCCCTGGAACAGGCTGCCCGGAGAGATTGTGGAGTCTCCTCCTTTGGAGATCTTCCAACCCCGCCTGGATGTGACGCTGTGCCCTGTGCTCTAGATGTCCCTGCTTGAGCAGGGGGGTTGGACTAGATGATCTCTAGAGGTCCCTTCTAACCTCAACCGTTCTGTGTGATTCTGTGATTGTCTTTCCACTTTGCTTTTTCGTCAAATACATTGATTAATAACATCCTCTTATTTTCTAGAGTTTTTAACAAACTTCCCACCAAGTCTTTAACTGTTTGTTTTCAGTGTGTTTGGGTATAGTCTGAAGGGATTTAAACTTTCCTTGGCTGTTGCTTCTTCAGTTTGAAGTGAAGGCAATTATTTTGCCCCTGAGGACTATTTTAAGGGTTTCCTGTGACCATTACCAGTGAGATCTCTTGATTCTTGCTAATATGCAGGCATTCTTCTCAGTCCTATTTTCATGACGTATTTGAAAGGTGAATCTTGTAAAAGAAAGTTGCCTAGCTGCTGTGAGCTAGTGGTCTGGTGCTTTTTGTAATGGTTGTACGATGGGGAAGTGATATGACAGGAATACGTTCTTCAGAATATTATGCAGTAGGTAAGCCCAACAGAAGGAAAAAAATAGGCTGTTTTGGGCACTATCAAAGAGCAAATATAAACTCCAGTTTGACACTGCTGTCTTTCTAGGCATTTATCATGCCTTTTATTAGACAGTTTATTTTGAGCCTTTTCACATTCAGTTTTAAGCTCAGTTAAAAGCTTCCACCCATTATGACTTTGGAACAGATGTAGCAACAGGTACATCTTATGTATGTGGGAATTGTATCTGTCCCAGTGGAGGAAGAAGTGAGTAGTGGTTAGATTCCTCAGCTGTAGGAGCATCAGTGACTCGGTAAGGGGTACAGCGTGTACCCAACCATGCGCCCGATGCTTCCTCTTATGGATCTTTTTGGAATGGGGTATATGTCGGTATCTATATATAATAAATGGATCCCAAATGCAGAATGCAAACGTGGAGTTAGCAACTCCGGAGAGTAAACAAGAATTATTTGAGAATTCAAGAATTGTGTATTCAAGTCCATTAGAGTAATTTTGTTTGCTAGAGAAACAAATCTAGGTTATTTTCAAAGCCTGGGGTGCATAATAGAAAAACAGATAGCAGCGGATTTTTGTCTACAAGTGTTTCAGGTATTAATCATTTTCAACAGTTTTGGCAAGGATTATTTTCAGAAAGGGGAAGAAGAGAAAAGGGGAGAAATACATTTTCCCTTCTTCACATAAATAAAATAAACATTCTAGTTGAATTTGTAAGCAGTTGTCAAGTTATGCTTCAGTAAGTGAAATCTAAGCATTCTTGTAAGGCTTTGCTTACTAGTATGTATGAAAAAAATGGGTTGAATATGGAAAAAAAAATATTCAAAATTCAGCATTTGTTCCAGTATATGTTTTACATTTTCTCTTCATTCGACCCTGGCAATATCTAAAAAAAAAAAAAAAGAGAAAAAAAAAAGAGAATGTGTAATTTGAAACAGAAGTTAAGAGTAATAGAAAGCTGGAAGAGAAGCCAATCAAATCAGAGAGATGAACGGAAGTCTATTCCCTCCCTCCGCTTACTGTAAAACTGTATGCCATGAAGGAGCCAGTGCTTCCTACTACAAGCTTTTTCTGCTCAGGCACTTATAACTCTGCCAAGATTACCAATCAGACATAAACTTCACATGCCGAGTGACTGTTGCAAACTCAATTTGTTTGGATTTTGCAAGCCAAAGTGGTTTAGCTCTTTCCAAGAATGATACTAGTGAAAAATATGTTGGCTGGCCCATGCTAAAAAAATTCTGGTGACCTTTTCTTTGAGGATCTTTAAGTAAACTCGTGCTTTGAACTTGAAAATTGGCAAACTATTACAGTATGTGCCTTTTCCTGTCACTGTGAAATCTGCTTGAACTTGGCTAAGAGCTACAAGATTAAAAAAGAACAAGCATAGCTTGCAGTTATTTGATAGAGATGTCATACTTTTACAGTTCTCGGAGGATTTTTTTCACACTAGGCTTGCCTCAGCTGCTACCTGCTTGCTGCTAAAAGGGGTGTCAAGCTCAGGGGTAGACACCACACTGGTGGTGACTGACTGGGTAAGAAACCTCTATAGAAACAGTGACATGAGACTCCAGGGAACATGAGGAAGAGGGACATTGGGGTAGCCAGGAATAGGCATGGCTGAGAGATGAACAGATCAGGTAGAGAAAGGGGCAAGGAATAGATGTACAATGGCTTGGGGCCTGGAAATGGTAGGTATGAAGACTCAGCATAGTACAAAGAAGCGAAAGTTGGAGAGTGAAGTTAGGAAAAAATAGTGATATTGTAGCTGAAAGGAATGGAAACAAAAGTCTGTTTTTTATTATAGTCTGTTTTCCTTTCGAGACAGAAAAGCAAACTGAAATTCTGAATCTCATTTTTGCTTTTCAGGCACAACTAGGTCTGAAAACTGGTGTCAAAATGTCTTGTCTCCTTCTACGAAGTTCCTCTTAAAGAAGATCCCAGGAGAAGACAACAGAGTACTTCTGTCTTTTGAAAGGACATGCAAGGAAGGCAAAGTGAGGTAATCCATATTCTCTCTATGAAAGTGGTTGGTAATGAATATTTGTTGGAGAGTGTAAGGAGTATGGAAAATCATAGGGCTTTGGCTGGCATTGCAGAGAAATGACATGCCATTTTTCTTCCTAAGAATTGATGACTAAGATATACCTATGCTAGAGTTTGCATTTAGACTCATTGTTTTCTAAGACCTCTGATAGATTCTGCTGAGATAAAGAGGAATTTTAGTATCATACAACACAGTACCACTTCCATTTTTTTAACCATTTTCTGAGAATTTGACACATTTACAGATATATTAAGACTCCATGGTGTAACTGAAGTACATGAATGACACTGTCATTTTGAACATAAAATGGTGTGTCTGGACTTTTTTTGGTACTTTGGTACTTTTTTTTTTCCTGGCTACCAAATGTCTCTACAACTCAGTTCTGCATCTGTAAAATGGGCATAATACTATTCCTCTCATTTTGGGGGCACTTTGTGAGCATAAATTCAGTATATTCAATAACACTTACGAAGTGTTTCAATAATTCTTTTCTGACTGCAAGAGAAGAGTTCTCAAGAAAATTAATAAATCTGCCTTCTAAGTTTGAGTTGGCTCCATTAAATAAGGACTGGAGGCACACACTGAAAAAGGTCAAAGAAACAAAGCATGACATTGAATATTTTAAAATGAGACCCATCCATCCTGACCACATAATGAAATAGGGATCTTAAAACTGTATTGCATGATCATGAAACTGAAGAGCGTAAACAAGAGGTAAATAGTAATAGTCACTTTTAAGTCATGTGTAATTCTTGCATTTCCTAGCTTCTAAATTCATATTCCTGGAACTGTAACAATCCTGTAGTATATTACATCTGTCTTTGTCTGTTTGATGCAATTCAATGCATGGTATGGTCTCTCTGACTCATAAAATGTTTGTATAATAGACTTAACAATGCAAAAAGCTTTAGAGTTCCTGGGAAGGTTTAATAGAGTGTGCCTTATATGAAAAAAAATCTTTAATTTTTCAAGTATATATGGCATATTTAAACATGAATTTCAATTCAAATAGTATAAAAATGCTAAAATTGTGTAGTTATTGATTGCATCTATACCCACACTCAATTCAACAATAAGCAGCCAGACAAGTTGCTTTTTATGATTCTATTATATGAAGTGTGAGAAGAGGTCAGCGTACAATTATTTAGGTTCATTTTTAAAGGATTGCCTTCTCTCATCTCATCATTGTGGTTGTAAATTGAATCTGTATTTCCTCTTTATACACAGCTTCCTTGGAAGTTCAGAACAGGCATATTATATTAACTAGAGCTGTGCAAAAGATTGATTTTTTGGTTTGATGGCTCAAACGATTAATAAATAAGTGAGATTGGTAAAAAGAAACAAAGCATTTGATGTAACTGCATTTGATTTTTGTGATGTTTTTTGAGAAAAATGAAATTTTCTCAAATCTGTAATTTTTTTTCAGGTGACGTAAAGGAGCACATTCATTTCAATCACAAAATGCACTGGAACAATAATTTTATAAAATGTATTCCACATAATTATACCCCACTATAATATTATATAAGAAAGGATATTTTTGATCTGGCATTAAAATATATTTCTGTAGAATTGTTTACAATTTTGATGCAAAGCTTTGCTTAGGTTACTCTTCCATGTAGATCTTCTAATGCATGTAGTAATTCTCATAGCCATTATGTGTCTGTAGTAGTTTTACATATGACCGAGAATATCTTCCTTTTTAGTTACCCATTTGACATAGTTTGGTATAGCCTGTGTACATTTGTTTAGGTCAAAAACTCACACACCAAAATCTTTCCATCCCTGTCAGCATGTAGTGGATTAGTATCCAGTAATCCACAATTTCTATTAAGCATAATAACTTCTGAACTTCCAGACTAAAACTTCCTTTAAAAATAAGGTATGACAAAGAGGCATTGGTCTTTCAAAAGTGAAATACAAGTCATTTCTTGAATCACATCTCTCTCAAACAGCTGCCTTAATACACATCAAATGTTTGCATAATTCTTTTTCTCATATCACAAGCCAATTATGCAAAATTGTAGGGAAAAAGAAGACATTTTTTGGATTTGAGAGGATGAGTCACATGTAGCTCTACACTGCAAAATTTGTTACAATCTTAACTGTGGAGTAGATCCAAACCGTACAGATTGCAGTATACAAAATAATCCTCCTGGAAGAACTTATGTATAAAAGTAGAAGGTATGAAAAGTATAACTTTTTCTTTTGATTCCTGATTTTGCATATATGTACATTCATATATATATATATATATATGCATGTATGTATATTCTCTGTGGTTTAAAAAGCATGCTTCCTAACTAAATTAAAAAAAAAAAAAACAGGACACTATCACTGACACTTTTCTTCCTGGTTTACAGAGTACTAGAAAGGAATAAAATTCTATCTAGAATTTTATGAATTAACTCATATTTTGGAAATATTAATAGGGAATTATATTCTTATTATAGATGTCAGGAAGAGGAGGAGGATAATGTTGAAAATAAGTCGGTTTTATCACTGAACTCTAGTAGCTAACCTTTATATCTAGTATTGTGATTTTTATGTATCAATATGTCACATAATAAAAAGCTATTATTAAGTAATTTTATCAGAAGAAATGCAAGTTTTAAACCATTAGCAGACAAACTAGTATTTTGAAATATTCAACACCAAAATACTTTGAATGTTTGTATGTCTAAAGGACGATGTACAGTTCAAGTCAGGAATCTGAATTTGACCGATTTGTTATGAAAAACATATTTAGGTGGTTCTGAATAAAAGGAATAAACGATAAGATGTATTAGGAAAGGTTAAGTTACAGATGAAGCACATTGCTTAGCAGGAGAAAAGAAAAAAAAATAAGGACATTTTCCACATTCTTCCTACATCTGCATGTATTTTGTCTCTGTGTAGTTTGAATGAACATAGAAAGTTCAGTTTACAATTGTTTTGATGGTTTATTTACCTTTTCAAAAAATCTGCCAAAAAATTGCTTACAACAGTAAATCTCCCTTTAAGTTGCCTAAGTTTTGCAATGCTATCAACTGAACTTAAAAAAACAACAACACAAAAAAACCCCACACAAACAAACAAGAAAGCCGCAGAAAAGCTGACTGTGTAAGAGCATTTGTACAACTCGCATTTTTTTGACAGTATAAGGGGCTTTTTATTCCAGGACGTGCAAATGTCTTAAAAGAAACCTTAGGGAGGCTGGCTTAACTTTGCAGTGTAGTATTTCCACATGCATCAGAAATAAGGTCGGCACATCTACATGATCTTTCCATCACCCCAGATTTGGTCCTTCATTTGCAGTGGGAGAGAAATCTTCAGGAGATTTGATTGCAGCTGTGAGGGGAAAAAACTACATAAAGGATAGTTGCCAGAACCTGGAGTCTATGATGTTCGTGTCATCAGTATTGTATTACACACAAGGGCTTGCTCTTCGGTGTGAATTAGGTTCCTCTGCAGAGCTGTGGAAATCTGTTGTTGAAAGGAATACTTACTCGTACTCTTACCAATGACTACCAGCAACAACAGAGAATAAAGAGTTTATGACCATCAAGAGCATCGCTTAAAGTAGCACAAAAAGGTACAATTGTGAATAAGCTACTCTAGCAGGATGCTGACAGACTCTCAATATGACAAATTAAACATGAGAAACTTCTGCTGAAGCTGCAGGAAGTAGATCAACAACAAACTGATCTGACCAAATAGTTTGTTATAAACGATCACTGAAATAAAATCAACAACTCTCCCTATTGGTAGTGAAATATTTTTCATTACTCATGGACGTTTGGTTCAGGGCCAAGCAGCTTCTGTGTGGCTCACCGCACACAAACACGGCCACTCACAAAGTTCAACCATTCAAGCAAATGTGCTGCCACAGCAAGTTGCATTCTCCTCGAGGACCACTGGCACAGCAGAAATGTGAACAGCAAGCAGAATAATACTTGTGTTCATTTTAGTGACTTCAGATCAATTCTCTGTCTTTTAAAATTGCATCCTTTGAGTAAGATCCCATATACTGTTGCTACATTAAACCCTGAAACTTAACTATTAATCATCTTCTGCCACTGCATGCTGTTTTCAAGATGAATGCATGTTAAAAAAAACAGCAGTCTGTATTGCTGAAGAGCTGCAAAGTCATGCTAAATCTGTTTAGAAACCTGGTACTTTAATTATCTGTGCAAACATATATATAATTAACACTAAAGGTGGCAAAAGTCGTTACTAAACATGTGAACTTCAGACTGTTGCTGAAAACTGATGACAGTCTATTACTGAGCATTTAAAAGTCAACCTTGCAAGATTTACTACTACACTGGAGTAGGGTACCAGAATGAAAAGACTTCTGCTAATGAATCAGAGAATGACTAAATAGTCTGTCTCTGTAGATCAAAGCCATCTTTTAACAACCTAATCTGAGCTCCTTGGTCTTCAGCCTGCACTCATTACTCAAGAAAAAGAAAATGAAGTTAATAAAAAAATTACCTGAGTAAGGATTCTACCAGTCATATATATGGAGTTGCTTTGAAAAATGGTATTATATGGAAAGGTCAAAGAAATCATAGTATCTCTCCTACAAGCAGGTAAAGAATTGTCATGCCTAAGAATTTAATTAGGTAAGTTTTCTCAGATGCATTTATTTCTTTCCATTATATTTCAGAGTACCTTTTTTTAGGCAAGCTGACTGATTTCACTGTGCTATGTAGCATTGAAAAGGTCATATAATCTTGGCAACAGTTGTCAATATGATATAAAAACAAATGCCACATCATGAGTTATGACTTCTGTATGTACTCTTAAGCTGGGTTAATTCTATATAGCTTCCACGAATATTTCAGAAAGTCAAAGACCTCTCGTCCATCCTAGTATATTTAAAAGAAAACTTTCAGTGCGATTAACAAAGGAATATGCATTCCAGCACTTTTATGTGTTTTGTCAAATACATATGTTACATGTTCAGTCATTTCAAGGACAGAGCACAGACCTTCAATGGTCCTTTGAAGCAAGCGTAAGTTAAACCTGAAAATTCAGCTAAGATTATGGAAAGGAACTTTTAAGAGTTTCAAGTATTTCTTAAACTAGTTCAATGAGATCCATTGGAACCATTTATTTGGGATATAATAGGTGCTGATTCAAAATCTGACACATACACATTGCCTTAGAGTGGAGAGAATGTGAATTCAGGTCTTCCTAGATACCAGAAAGCGTGCTGAAAGTGATAAGCTTTTGAAAAAGAGAAAATTTTATGTTTTGCCTTAACAAGGGGAAAACTTGTGTTCCCTTAAGAGGGACACATAGGAAGTCCTAGTCAGAAAAAACATGTTAAGAAATGCTAGAATATCAACTTTTCTCAGCTTATCTCAGCATGAAAACTACTCTAAGAGGGAGATAGGAGTTTTTGATTTCTGGTCAAGAATAAAAACTGCCTAGGAAGGAGAGAAAAATGATCTAAGCTGTCCTTCCACTAAGAGAAGGAAAAGAAAAAGAATATGTCGATCACATTAACGGTTTAACTACTTGTGATAAGGCAGTGTACCTAATTAAAATGAATTTTGGACTGAAGAGTTAATCATCATCTTCCTTCAGAGACTCTATATTGGTTAATATATTTTTGTGAACTTGTGAGCTGTCATTTAATTTTTCTATGGACATAGCAAATCTTTAAGGAAGAAGTGTTTTTTTGGTAGTGGTAGTTGTTGCTGTTGTTGTTTTGTCCTGGCTTGCTATTTGCTAGATGGTTTCCTGTCTGTGGTTATTGTCTGTGGCACGTTATACAACCTTGTCTGTTCTCAAGGCAGAAAATTTTCTTTTCATTACTGCATCAATCTCAGGATGCAGTGGAGAAAAAATACTTGAAATTGGTAGGGGTTTAAAAAATAGACAGTTCTACAGACAGAAAAGTTAAGATAATATTGGCCAGTACTATGAAAATAAAGATTACATTAAACCCCACTGTCATTTTCATTCAAATCAAGGACTGTGTGCAGGTTGGTGGTGGCAGCTATCACTAGCTTAGACTGTAAGTCATATAGAACATATTTACCCTCTTTTTATCTAGTTAGGAAAATCTTAATGGAAGCTAACATGCCGACAACATAAATATTCTTGCATTTATGTTCTAATAATTATGAACATATTAGAACAGATCTTTTCAAAGAGTTGATTTGAAAGGGTACTATTGAAAATTGCCCCCATTTAATGTGGCATTCCAGATTACAATGTAATATAATCTCTGATGAGATACGAGGTGCAAGCACATCATCTTTCGGAGGTGGCTCTATGTCAACCCAGAGCCACAGTTTGCCAGTCTATTGTCTCTTAAATTAATCAAATTCTGAGTTTCTAGACTTCATTTGATTGATTCTGGTCTTAAATTCTGTTTCCTGTGTATCCCAGTTGTAAAATGCATTGGAAAGACAGTGCTCTCAGGGAGATTTGAAGGACATCTCCAACAATCTCTAGTCATAGGCCTAACTAGCTATAGTGCCTAGTTATCCAGACTGCAGGCATGGCTATAGTCAAAACTGGTGGTAGTGCTTCTAGTGGACAACTCCCACTGAAGCCCCAGCCTGAGGAACTGGATACTATTACTGTTGTTTATTAGCTGACATCATTTTGCTTTACATTGATTTGTTTCTACTTAACAAGATGTCTTATTTTTTAAAAAAAGACTATGGAATAAGGAGGAGGTGTTATGCATTTCTTTTCACTGTTGTTCTCCTGCCTTTTGATGGCTGCTCATGAAATTGCTTTGACTGCAATTAAACAGTTGCCTGTAGAACAATACTTGGTTTCTCTATGCACCTAGCTGTGTCTTCTTTAATTTGGCTGTGTAATTGAAGTGGCTAACATTTTTTTCAATGGAACTGCTTTATTGAAGTTGGGGGGAGGGTCTGTTGTTTTTTAATGAGATCGTACTTCTTCGACAACAGCTAGTTGCTCTTTTCCTTTAATTGTCTTTAATTTTCCTTTGAGAAACAGAATACTCAGTAGGAGCTGGCAAGAAGCTGCATTAACACAGTAAGAGACTACCAGACAGTATTGTTCCTGGAAGAGACAACTGGAGTGTCTGAACTCCTGAAAAAGGGAGAGTAACATCTTCCATAGCAGGAAGAGAAGGAGCCTTCAGACTCCTGGCAGCTGTAGGCCACCTTCTTTTCTGTGAGCACTAATTCATTTTTTAACATTTCTTCTGGGTATTTCTTAGCAACTTAAAGGCAAAAAGAACTTCTTGATCTGCTTTTTAAAATCTTTTTTCTACCTCTGTTCACCATAACTACTGGTGGCAGCACAGCTACTGACATGTGCCTTCATGTCACTCATATCTTTAACTTGGATTATCCATTTTTTTTTTCTTTTCTTACTCTCTTAGAGTCCTTGAACATTCTAGTTATCTGCAAACTTAGCAAGTCTTCATCTGTTATTACCTTCAAGATGTACACACATCAGTAAAGATCTCCATAGTCAGCATTTCTGTCTTTGAAAACTCTAACCTCCCCACATAGTTAATCTGTGGGTCTAAGCCTGGTTAAAGTCTATCCAGAAACCTTCTTCTTCTTTAGTCCTTATCATGTCACACATTATTGTCCAACTTCACTGCCCTCTGTGCTCTCCTAATAAGGTCAGATTCATCCATCTCTATTGTAGGTGGCCATCAAAGAAATCATTGCAATGTAAAGAAAGTGTTATATTCTTTTTTTCTCTTCCTGTGAGTTTATGTTGAGGTCACTTTAGCAAACTGAAAACAAAAAGAAGAGGCTGCAGAATGATTCTCCATTCCACTCTTTAAATGCAATTTTGTCTCCAGGAAGATAAGTCTGAAACTCTTCTATTTGTCATTCATCTACATTTCCATGTTGATTCAATGAGGAATTAAACATCACAGGAAGAAATAAAAGAAGCAAAAAGGCCACCCAACATCACATTTCAATATTTTGGGTGAAACATAGCAGCAACTGTATTTTAAAAGGAAAGAGGTATTTAGAGATATTTACATCTAATTGGTGCTTTTCTCTCTTATTTTTTCTCTGTGTTTTATGAAGGACAGTAGTCTTCTCTCACAATGATGGATGAACTATTTTAGCAATAAAATAATCCCTAGATTTTTGCTTTGAAATAGCAGGCCATTTGGGGGATTTAGAATTTTTTTCAGGAATGTCATCAGAAATATTTATAAATGGGAAAAAATGAAAACATAATTTAAATTGAGTCCCTCTACAAATTAAAAATGTTTGTTATTGCTGTAATGTACAGCAAAATATTATCAGACATATGGTATTATTGTGTGAACCATATGCCTACATCAACTGAAGAGCATATGGCAAGAGTTCAAAATAAGCAATGTTACAAAAAATATGATGGGCTTTAAAAATATAGTATTTAGAACACATAAACACTTTATTTCTTCTTTTTTATAAAACAGGTATTTCTTCTTTCTGGCTATTGAAGCTGTGCAATTTTAAGGATGGCTGTTGCCCATTTAGCTGCTCCACTAGGAATGGCTGAAATTGTTTCATGTCATAACCAAAGTATAAGGAAATACATTTTGTTGGAAAAAAAAAAGTGATATAAGCTAGTGGATATTGTGCATAGGTACTGTCAGATGCACTAAGCAGGATGGAAAATACTTTACTTGGTGTCATGGACTCCTATTTTTGAACAATATCCATCATGTAGCCAAGTAAGCTGGGCAGGACTGTGAAGCAATCTACTATAGTTTCACCTTTAAACTCCTCTGGAAAAAGATTTGTTCCTTTAGGAGCATGAGGATTGTAACAAAGCTAAAAAAGGGGCAAGGCCTTTTCTTCCCATCTTCTCTGCCAACAGGTAAGTGTTGTGATGAAAAGCCTTATTCTGTGCTGGTTCATATAATGCTGCTTTCACCATGGTGCCTTATGTTGGTATTATTGCTTCTTATATTTCCAGTTATATGTACAGATTTCAAGTCTCTCTTGTTATGATTAGGCTTGCTCAGCTAAGATTTTATTATCATTTAAATTCCACCACCATTCCTGAAGAAATAGATGGTTCAAACCAGGCAAGCAAATAAAAATCTTGCTGTATTGCCTGAAAAGCTACCTGATTTTTTTGACATTTTTCAGAAAGAATTTTCAGCTTCAATGTAACAATGCAGCATTTGTTTCTACTATGTTCTTATTTATCATGCAGTTTGTCAGGCTTTTCATTCTCTCTCACTCTATTTTTCTTTCTTTCCTTGCCTTTCTTCTTTTAGATTCTGTAGTGTCTCTACAATAAAAAAATAAAATATTGATAAATGAAGCTTAAATTGCTAGAAGTCAGTGTTTTGATATCTTAACATATATATTTTTTGTGAAAGACTACAAAATTATTTTGTTTTGCCCCTTTTATTGTCTTCCTGATTTTCAGTGTTTAGGAGCAAAGTTGGACATCTAGAATAATGTTGACCAAACTAAAAAAATGAGAAACAATGTTCTGGATTAACACATATATTTTGTTCCAATGCAATAAATAAATAATTAAATACATCTTTTGTTAAAAGCATTCAAAGCTTTTATACTCTAATTAAATACATGGATTTTTAAATGTAACAGAGCTTTGAAATTAAAATTGATTCTTTTTTTCCCAGAATTATGTCTTTTCTGAATTTACAGTTCAGCAAATTGACAGGAATTCAAAGCTGTTTATGTACCCTAAATCTGTATTCATTATGTATGGTTTAAAAGAAGAGGTTATGCCAAGCACTACATCTACATATGTATAAGAAATCATCCAATATTATATTATCCTTCCATTCCTCTCCTTTCAACCCAGCTGTTCTCAATTTCCCTGATCCAGCCTCCTTCTGAAAGATTCTTCTAAGGATAGTCCAACTTGAAACTAAGTCTGATTCTTATATTCCAGAATACTTTTCCTATCTTTAATTTTGTTCATTCTTTTCTTTATTTCTATTAATTTTATTTAGTTCAAGTCAGACCCTGCAGTGATTATCCTGTATTCTACATAGCACTTCTTGTAGGTAGGGTCCAAAGCAAAGTTTATTAAAATGAAAATCTTTTTACTACCTTTCACAGGTTTTGGAAAAGGCCCTAAACAAATATATTTTTATTCAGAAAGGCTACAGAATTTTGTCCAGAGTGCTTACATTTCATAAAAAGGAACATACTCTACTTTCTCAAACCCTAATAAATAAAAGTGTGGATGTAAAGGCATGGGCTGTTCCTTCCCCTCAGTGGAAAATAAGGGAGAAATAGGCAAGAATTAAAAAGACATGTTCATAGCAAAATCTTCAAAAAGGGCTCAAAGTGGTCTTTTTTTTTTTTTTTTTTCCTGATTTATATAAATGGAAAGGTAAAGTTGTCAGAAATCCAATAAGAAATATGGAGTAAACTTCTTAATCCCCCTTCCTAGACATCTGGTATTAATACATGTTTGTAGAAAATGGTTTGACATTTTGGCATTTTTCCATTAGCACTAATAGTATTAGGGGTAACAAAAGTGTCAGTTCAAAATTCTGGTTACAATACAGAAGTGAGAATATGCTCATTCCATATGCATATGTTCAACTGCAGTGTCTATTTACTTTTTGGTCCAGTGACAATCACAGCATTATAACAGCACTTGCAATTGTAGGCACAACATGGTGAGGATAAATATTGATGAATGAGAATGAACTGAAGGGGGAAGGCAGCTTAAGTGTCATCCAGCAAGGATATGCATGTAAGGATGACTTTGTGGAAAGGGTATCTGGGGAAAAGGATTTATAATTCACTCTTCAGTGCAAGTTAGGGAAAGGGAACTTTGCTTCCTCTTTGAATGTGTTGGTAGATGGATGACTATCATATCAACGTGCTCTGCCAAAACCTGGTAGAAAAAATGTAGCCCTAAAACCTTCAGCAACTCAGCAAGGTGAAACATAGGTATATCTCTTTCACCGTGGTTTTCTAGAAAATAGGTTATGTTAAAATTTCTGGTGATATGCATTGCCCTGTGCCGTGTTGTGGCAGGTTGCATCTGATCAGTCACAGCAGATTACATTACACATCAGGGTGTGTGTGTTAACATTCTAGTCACCTCACATTACAAAATGACATATCATGTAGGAAATCTGAAGGGAAAGGAGGAACATTTTTAGAGGTTACATTTATGGAAAGTGAGCTGTCAAATCAGGCTACTTTTTTTTTTTCTAGTTATGGCCTGGTATCAGTGTGATCTCTTTAACCCTAAATACCTGAAGAATTGCTTGCCCATGACAGGACTATTTCTTCCAGAATACTTTTTCCCATGTATTATTGTGATTATTCAGGGAAATAAAAGTTCGTTATAACCAGAAATCTATTTAGCTCATGTGTGCCCCCCCACTTTTAAATGCAGCCTCCGCAGGAACAGAAACATTTTCCCACAGAACCTTTTACCCTCCCCTCTTAGGCTTTCTTTTTCCAACGGAGCAGAAGAAAACAAGACCTGGGAAATTCACTAGCAAGTTCCTCTTGCTCTTGCAAGGCTCTTCAGTCAGTTAAAAAGAACTAGATTTATATATTTGCATTTGTAATGGAAACACAAGCTTCCATCTATTTTTAAAAATCCCTGGTTTCTCAATGAAATCTCTTATGTTTCTTTCCTACCCAGAATTAAAAAAAAGAAAAAGCATTTAATAGCATATTTGAATTAAATAAAATAAGAGTAGGGCTAATATAAAGTGTCCATATGCTAGCAAGGTGATATAGGTGAGCTAATCACCTATGTGAATAAATATGAGAACTAGGCACATCATTGGTGTACCAAGCATACAACCCCATGTTTTGTCTCATACTGTTCAAATGTCCTCATTTATTAAATGTGTCTGCAGTAGAACTAACTATGCAAAAGAAAAGTATTAGTCTTCTGCTTGTCATCAGATTTTACTGCAATTATATTCCTATATTCCTACAGGAAACCGCTACTACTCCAACAGAATTTTATGTCATTCTGAAAAAAAAAAAAAAAAAAACCAAAAAAACAAAAAAAAACCCTATATTGTTAACTCACTAGTTGCAGCTTTCTTGTTGAAGAGTAAAATCATCCCTTTTCATTTTGCTTCATCCCCATCAGCCTGGTAATCATCTCTCATACACTCCATCCTATCCTTCCTTTGCTATAAAAAAATACTTTTTTCCTGGCATTTTCAGAGAAATAGAAAGAGGTACCCCTGACAATGTAAGTGAGACTTGCCTCACAGGTTGTTAGCAACCTACAAGATCATATGAGGAACCAGTAGATTCTTTGAGGTATACTCCAGAGGTGCTCTGATCAGAAATGACAGGAGAAGGAAGATAAACAGCTGCTGAATTCTGGTGCTGTTGGGTGCTGCTTTGTCCTGCACCTGGAGCTTCATTGCAGACCACAAATAAGTACTCCCTGCATTGGCAATGACAACAACTATTGCAAGCAGCTAGAGAAGCAATGAGTTTAAAAGCTGCATTATTTTGAGGCAGAATATTATAACTCAGTCCAATCCTATTGTTAGTGTCCTGCGGTGTTTTGAAATTTGGCATTTTCTTTGTGGAAAAAATAGCCAAAATGTAAATGATATATTAATAACCAACATCTGACTCTAGAGAAAATAAAGATGAATAATTTAGTCAAGACAGTTGTCACTGCTGGGTTAAAAAGCTCCTGAAAAATCTCATAACAGGTAAAATTCAGGTAGGTTCCTTTTATTATGACTTCCAGAAAATAGCATGGTTTTAATTTCCGAGCATGATGCATTGCCCTTTGCAGTGACATGGCAGGCTGCATCTGATCAGTCACAGTGGATTACATTGCACATCAAAGTAAATGTTATCATTCCAGTCACATCAGATTAGAAGATGACATATCATGTTGGCAATTTGAATTCAAGTCTTTTGAAGGGTAATTTTCGAGTGTGGGATTAAAATATCCATACCAGTCAAAGGTCAACAAGTTCACTTTAGATATCAAATCTGCAGTATCTGGCAGGTTTTTCTCCCTTTTTATGTTGGGTTTGAGGAAACCAGATGTAATATAACCAGAGATGGGAGAACTAAGGCAAAAGAACACATGTTTACAATATCAGTCTCTAGATTGAAGCTCAAATTTATGTATACAGGCAAAGGGAAAACTGAATACTCACAGCACAGATCAATGGGTAGAGTATGTGCAGACTCAGAGAAACAAAATTAAAGGAATGAGTATGAATATCCAAATATCAGTAAAAAAATTGTTGTGAGCTCATATCATCATATATAAGCAGATATTGTGTGTATTTCGGTCAGAACTCACATTTGAGCTTCAAGTTTCTTAACACTTGTACTTGAGATAAATATTTTGAATATTGCTATTTAAAGACAGGACTTGTAGCCTAGATGCAGAGAAGACAGAGCAACTTTAATTGACTTTTGTTATCTCTTAATCCTAGGCTATTTATTCTGTGATCACCAGAGCAATTTAGATGCTCTGAAAATTGCCTTTTAGTGAGCCTTCAGTCCTGCGGATAAGGGTCATAAGATCACATCTAGAAAGGCCTTCCAAGATCCATCTGTGAGTAGAGGTGTTACTAACGGGTCATGTAAGAGTAAAGTCAGCTGTCCCAATTTGACACATAATTAATAGAAATGCTGCTTGGAAGGAACCACTGGCCGTCACCAGCAGAACTGTCACCAGCATTAGATCAGATCAGCTAGGAATTTGTCTTAAAAAAAGACTTGTAAAGTTTTAAACTTGCCTTAAAAACTTCTGGTCTGGAGATTCCACAATGCTCAGGCAACGTGTTGTAGTCCTCTACGGCAGAGCATCCTAAACTCTAGATTGCTAGGACCATTTTCCCTAGGTAAAGGTCAAATACAATTGTCATTTTGAGGATCTGTTCAGAGCAATGTTAGCATTTATTAATATACTTCATTAGTAAGTATATACAAAATAGGAAATTAACTTGTTTCTGCTGATGAAATTAGAATTTATTTCCTCTCTTATCTCCTTGCTACCCTTTCTCAGTCCCAGTCTTTATCTATTGTATTCGCCAATACATGCTGCTTGAGAAGCACAATGTCTTCAACTTTTAACTCTGCTTCAGAGGAAGAAACATCGTGGAACATTGTAACTGATTTATTTATCACTAGCTTCATTCAGCTCAATCACACTTTTTTTTTATTAAATGGTTCCTGGCAACTAGCCTGCTCATACCATTTTAGTACCCCTTTTATCTAATAAGCATTTTGATAGAGCTAAGGTTATTATAAAACTTTATCACAAGACTTGGTAAAACTAGAATCCTTTCTGAGTAAGACTTTGAACACTTTTATTATCTCTGTTATATCATTATAAATCCAGAGTAAATTCCAGTTCAAAAAGACAAGATCACTTGCTGGTATAAGGGTTGAGAGTCCATGTCGAGGCGCAAGCAACTCTGCATGATAAGCATAGAGTGCTATTAAGTGTGACTACTAATAATCACAGTATCTCAGATTCACTGGAATTCATTCTGCACATGTACTCATTCCTAAATGCAGAATTGTTGACATGGACAGATAGTATATTTGCCCAAATATTACAAATGCAAAAACTGGGCAGGTTTCTAGGTGTGTGAATTCATCACAGATCAGAAAAAGAAGCATTCTTTGTATTCTTTCCTGCATAGTCCAACTGTTCCAGCTCTTGTGATATATTTACTGGTTCTTTCTAGGTTTTGGAATGCTTTAGGATCCAAGTAAATTTAAATGGTGTTGTAATAACCATTTTGATGCTGTTCCAAGTAGAATGTAGGCTGAGATTTTTCTCTCACTGTGGATTACTCTGTGTTTGTTCAGGACAGAGAGTCATCTCTGGGAATGGAGATGTATTTTGTTTTAATCATTGGATTTCTTACCATGTATGTATGCAAAACTTCTTTTATTTCAGGTTCAAATGCTCGTTTTCTTTTGGTGATTGATTCTAGTTTGCCAGTATTTATTCTCTGACATGTGGCTAATTCATGTTTTCCTAGCTAGCATTTGACAGAAGCCTTATCTGGTCCAAACTGAATACTCATAGTTTCCTGTAGATTCTCCAGTCCTCTCTCTGTGAATATGTTTAGTATTCTAATCTCAGATTTTGTATTCTAATCCCAAATTGGAGACCGTCATTTCAAGGTGACAGGTATGTGTTCTATTTATTGTTAGATTTTGTTTCCTGTAAGTGGGGAAGACTTAAGAGAGTTAACATCAGTATGATTCTCAGCTGAAAACAATCATCCTGTTTCATTCTTTTCCAAAATGTATTATATTTTGACATCGTTTACCTTTTCCTTAACCAAGATTGCCATAATATATCTAGATTTTTTTTAAGATTTGAGATTATTTGGGATTTTTCTTTTTAAAAGCATTTTTATGCTACTTTGTGCAATTCTATAATACTAGATAGGGACAGCCAGAGCAGTATTGTCCCTAGGGAATTAATGGGACACATTGGAGTCTATCTATAGCTGCTTAAGAAACTCTGTGATTATTTTCTTTCATTATATATGCTATGGATCAATAGGCAATTCTCTTTAAATGTGCTTTTCTGTCATTTTAGAGCTTTTAAATTTACCAGCATTGTTTGACAGGATAGTTTGAAGACATAGTCTAAGGTGCAGTGGATGTGCAGAGTCCTTAATCAATTCAAAAAAGGAAAAGTACAGTCAAGCTCTTCTGGGATATAGCTAGGTCCTTGGATATTTCCTCAAAGATTTGAAAGTCTGTGCTCTGGGGATATGCAGGATATCGCTCTTTTCTGAATAGCAACAATAAAAAACATTTCAGAGCAAACTGTGCTCCAGTCTTGATTATCATTCAAAAACTTCCTTTGACTGTAATAAGCTATGAAAAAATGGCAAAAATGTGGATTCCCCAATTTTACATGCTTTCTCAAGTACTGCATAAGAATGCAGTGCAATATCTGTAATAACATGTTTTTTGGAAACTTTCAGTTGCTGATTTGATAGGTCTTTAGGATGCTAAGACAGAAAGGATAAACCACAATGAATGTAAATTGCTGGGTTACCCACACAAATACAAATGCAGAGGCATTTAGCTTTAGGCACCATATACTTGTAGTATATATCATTATATAATGATAATTCAAAAAAAAACTGAAATGAACACTATAAATTGGGAAAAAAGCAGAGAAGTTTGCAGTCTTGTTGGAAGGATGCCACAAATGTACTCTGGTGAATAGTGAGGGTAAGGGTAGTAGTGAATCTCTTTTATGTTCCTGTTATCAGGACATTATGTGCCGGTTTTATGGCATATCACCACAGCCATTGCCCAAACTGCCAATGGAAATATGTATAATTTAGGATCTGATGTGAGATCTTGCAGTGCATCAGTAATTTAATTGGATCTTTCATCATTCCCATCTCCAACTGTCATTAGCTGATAATTGCTTATCTTTAAAGAACTGGGGAATTCTGTACATATTTAACAGAGCTCAATGTGTACTCAGAATTTAAACAGAACACAACCTGCTACATGATTGTTATGCTGGGGAGGAAAGAGAGAACTCTTTAGCCTCTTGATCCCCAGAGTGAAGTGTTTTCCTAATCTTTATAAATGTTCTTATAAGCTCACTGTGCTATTTTCTTTTCTTTTTTTTTTTCTTTTTTCCTTTTTTTGGTGATAGTTAAGAATGTAGCTGCAGTGCTCTAATTAACAATGGCCCTCACTAAGGCAGTCAAAGGAGAAGCATATATCACATTAGATATGTTCCACCAGCTATTCCCTTGAATTCTGCAGGTGATGTTACTGTGATGAGTATAACAGGAAAATATGAATAGAATAGGGCTGAATGAACACATTTTTAGTCTAAACATTTTAGGTATCATTTTGCTTTCACAGTAGGCGGTTTGAAGAGTCTCCTAACCACTGCTGTTATGTACTGTGCAGAAGGTCAGGGTAGATGATCATAATGGTCCCTTGTAGCTTTATAATCTGTGAATCTGTACTCCTGGGGAATTGTAAGTACTAAGAAATCTGCTTAAAAACACGGGTTACAGAGAAAGCAATCCGAAATGATTGGGGGAAGGCATCCTCCCATTCCTCCTTAAGGTCTCTGAATACCAGGAAAGGTGCTGGAAAATTGGTGATGGAAATTATAGATGGATTCTTTTTTTCAATTAAGAAGGAAAGAGAAGAAGCTGAGCCATTTCAAAGCAACTTATACATAATGTTACTGATAGGGAGAACAGTAGGTGAAACCTTGGGAAAAGTGTAACAAGCAATTTGGTCTTTGTGGCTGTGTATTCTGAGGAAAGACAATCTGAGAAAAAAATGACTAATAAATATTTTGCTGACAGGGTCAGAGAGAGCTTGAGAGGTCTCAAAATACAAAGCTCAAGAGAGCAAACAAGCAGTAGAAGTATGGGTAATCCTGAAGCCATCAGATCATAGTTTATATTCAGATTTGAGTGAAATAAAGGTATAAATAGCAGGAGCAAACTATTCACTGGCTAGGTAGCTGATAATGGAATCGTAAAGAATGTGCAACATGAACTTGTAGGTATGGTTTTGTTGTTGCTGATGATAGAACCTTAATTTTAGTCAAAACAAAACAAAGCAAACCAAAAAGAATAAAAAGTAATAGCTATTTTTTGTGAATCCTGTCTCAGACACTAGAAAAATTTCATTGATATTGGCTGTCAAAATCCCTCTCTTGAAATTAATTAAAATTGGTTTGGATAGGAACACTGTTATACGGGCTGAAAAGTGACTGAAGGGCCGTTAAAAAAAAAAGGATAATGATGCACAGAAATGTATGAAGTTGTGTGGGAGCTTTCTAGCAGCACTGAAGGGACTGGTGCTAGTCCCAGGTTTATCTGACATTCTCACTAATGATCTGAAAGTGGGAGTAAACAGCAAGATAATGAAATTCACATATTATACTAAATTAGGAGGTGTTGCAAACACCAGTGAGGGCACAAAATAATAGAAAGGGGCCAAGCAATATTAGAAACATAGCCATAGCAGCAAAATGGGATTCTATTTGGAACAAGGCAATCTAATAGCATCTGAAGAAAAATAATCCAAATCTCAGCTATGGAGTGGGAGAGAGAACCCTGGAAAGCAGTAATGCTTAAAGAACAGTAAAGGTGGTAATGGATAGAAAATTAGACATGAATCTATAGTGTAATATGATGTTAAGGGAAGCCAATAAGCAGTTGGGTTTCATACCAAGAGGCATCATGAACAAAGGAAAACATCATCATTCACACCCTAACACACTCATGCAACTAAGCCTAGGATATTGCATTCAGTTCTGGGCACCGTTTTACCAGAAAAGTGAATGAGCAAATGGGAAGCAGTTTGTAGGAGAACAACAAAAATGAGAAGATGAGGGAGAACATTTTAGGAAGAGTGAATTTCGAAGCCCCTCACTGTGCCTTGGCTACATGACAAGAAAAGAGGGTCTTGATAACGTTCTGTCTGTACAAAGTTTGTTAACTGCAAAGGCGGAAAAGCATTTAGGAAGGAACAAAATAGTAGTAATAGTTTTAATAAGTTAATTAAGGAATAAATAAAAATAAATAAACCAAAAAACTGAATGCCATGAAACAGTTCTTGACTGTAGTGGAGTTTCTGTTTGCTTTTGGTTAGAAGAATTATTCTATAAAAATGAACATTCAGAAAACAAATTGTATTAGGAGAACGCAGCTTAGCATTTCTGAGGAAAACATGCTTTTTGTTATTCTCTTGATTGTTTACTAAAACTCAATTCCAGTATAATCTGGAGGTAATGTGGTAGAGTTTTTGTTGTCTGGAACATTTTATAAGGGGCTAAATAAATGAGCTCTACATGTTTTAACAATCCATGCAAGTATTAGCTAAAATCAATAACTGAACTGAATATATGGAGGCCAAAAATAACCAGATAGATGAGTAGAGCACTCAATAGCCAGAAAATAGGTACAGAAAGGCCACACTGGCTGGGGTGGGCAGGAAAGAAGAGAAGCTATATTCATCCCCCACACTTTAGGGAGAACAATAGGAGCACAAAGCACTCTTATGAAAGGAGGATTTGAGATCTGACTGGGGGATTTCAAAAGCACAGTTCTGTGCTTACTGCATGTACAGACTGTACACAGAAAACTCCATGCTTTTTTGCTTTTCCAGCTTTAGAAAGACATACAAATGAATTTAGAATTGAGAATTTAGAATTTAGGGGAAAAAAAAAAAAAAGAAGCCCTTTTACTTTTTTTGAAATTATCACAGAATTTCTACATTGGAAACATGCTACCAAAACTTACCATGGTGATATAAGAAAAGTAGCTTAAAAAAAAGTAAAGGTTTTAATTAAAATAATAGTCCATAAAATAATAACCTGCAATAAACTATAATCCAAATAATCCATAAATTCATAAAAATCCATTACTTTATCCAGGGAAAGTCAATGGCATGATACAGATTTTTAGCTTCTATATGGAGTTACAAACCATTATGAAGAAAGAGCAGACAAACAAGAGTGACAAAAGACTGCAGCTAAAGAGAGAAAATAGGACTATGTGAAAGCAAATATATAACATTTTGACTTTAAGTAAGATACTGTTGCCTACATTTCACTGTCTTGTATGACAACAGCTGCAAGACTGTGGTTTGGAGCACTTTTTACTGATGCCTGAGATGTGTCCTAGCTCTTTCTGATATTAATGTTATTTTGCTGGGTAGTAAATATAGTCAGCTGTTCTGAACATTTCGATCTGCTTGTGTGTTTTGAAAATCTCCTTTGAGTCTCATTTCCTGTAGATGTTAATATCTTTTATTCTCTGTGCTAATCAGCTTTGAAATTCTTAGGTTGTTGATAGATATTTCTATCTATTTCTATATATGTCTTTGGGGCCAATCAAAGTGGAATCATCTGATTTCTTATTTCTGGTTTGGTAACCTAAGTTTGATGGCATTTAAAATATAATAGATTTGTATTCAAATAGCACACAGGAAAGCTAAGGAACCCAGGGTTTTCAGAGAAATCATTTCTGGCCTGAGCATTTGGTGACATTTATGCAATTTCCTATGATTGACACATCATAATTCTAATGTACAAATCAGTCTAGCTTTTCTTTTTAGTGTGCTAACATGTCTTTGTGACATCTCTCTCTTCTGTAAAACTGTCACTTGTACAGTGCTTTTCGTATGTGAGAAATGTTGCTATTTTGATACAACCACATTGTGACATTTAACCTTGTGTGGAAGGTTACGATGACACTAGAAGATAGTGAAAAATGGTTGAGGAGCAGGATGATGACACTATGGCATGGTATGATTTATTTTTTCCATAATTTGCTTTTCAGCTCTTCCCCTTCTTCTATTTCTCATGAGACTAAAATGTTCACCTGAAGCAGATTAGTTAAGATACGTTTTTCACCTATGCAGAAAGACAGGGCTAATTATAAGGTCTGCATGGCCAGTTTAAATGTTGCAAAGAATGTCTTATGCTATTTAATGCTCAAATATGCTGTAAGAGAGAGAAGACTCATCTGAAGCCCTCACAGTGCCTACGCATGTGTTTGTATGCATACATGCGAGGAGAGTTTGGTGGAGGCACTCAAATGAAAGTGTTCAAAATGAAAGTGTTTTTTCACTCAGTTCATTGGTGATGATAACAATAAAATGCAGCCAGGCCTGCTGTAGACTGCACAAGTCTGAGAAATGTCAATCAAAAGTCATGCCCATCATTGCTTCTGAGAGCAATCCCTGTTTTCTGCCTTTTCTGCCCCATTAGGATCACACAGATACTCCAGTCACCGGCTCTTGGCTCAATCAACACTTGTAATGAGTCTGTGGGCAAAAATAAGAATATACATTCAGGATGAACCAATACATTCAAATGAATTTGTGAATAGTAGCAAAATGATAAGACTAATTTGTATTAGAAGAGCACTAGTTAGTGCATTTCAGAGAAGATCAAGAGAGCTGCAGACCCTTTGCTGCAGAAGACAAGAGGATGTCCAGGCCCCTAAAGCAGGCAGATACACAAGAAACATCTGACATTTACAGCAATATTTGCCACATTTATATCTTCTTTTCTGTGTGAATTTCCTTGTTGAAAATGCCTGAGTGTGACCCCCAAAGGAAGGAAATGATTTTCACATGAACTATAAAATCTGTATGCTTTTTACTGATGACAAACTTCATCAGAAACTAAGTCACTTCCTTGGTGGTGTACAGTGAGTATAGCCTGCCCAGTGCCTCAACCACACACAAAAAAAAAAAAAAAAAAAAAAAACAAAAAAAAAAAAAAAAAAAAAAAAGCCCTCCTTTTTTTTTCCCCCTTGTCTCCATCATTTTCAAAAGAGTACATACAATATTCTCTTAGAAAAATACAGCATATGGACAGTGAGCTTCTCTGAGTATTGCTATTTACTACTCTGCACAAATCTCTCTGAAGACCCAGCATCCAGGTGTAGCCCCTGGGTTTGAATTAGCAGAAGCCATTTCTTAAATCAACAAAACACTGCATAGAGACTGGATTTAAAGAAATGTAATATCTTGCAGAGATGTAATGAAATGTAATGGGAACAACTTAGGGACTGAGCAAAGGTAAATCAAAAGTGGTAGTTATGTAACGAAGTGCATAGACACTACACAAGATGTAGCCCCTATCTACAGCCTAGCCCAGTCAGTAGTCCGCAACCTTATAAAAAATGTGTGGTTGTTTAGGTAGGAGGACTGCGGCACTGCAGTCCTCTTAAAGCTCTATTAAATCTACTTTTTTATAGATGGTAGCCACAAGCATATAAGA
Organism: Nothoprocta perdicaria; assembly: GCF_003342845.1. Classification (NCBI taxonomy): domain Eukaryota; kingdom Metazoa; phylum Chordata; class Aves; order Tinamiformes; family Tinamidae; genus Nothoprocta; species Nothoprocta perdicaria. The sequence continues at coordinate 762,523 of NW_020455506.1, forward strand.
ATAATAGATAAAAAAGCATTGAAAAATGCATAAACTGATCAGTTGATATTTAGCCCCAAAGCCTCTAGTGTATAAGTCATAAATCTAACAGTCCTCATTCACTTTCTGCCCCAGGATCTTGGCAGAATCTGGGAGAAGCACTATTTTTTTTCTTTTAATTCTATATATTGGCAGAAATAAAATGCAAAAGAGTTCTTTTTTTTTTTTTTTTAGTTCTTTAACTTTGAATCATTATGACTGTGGTGCACAGAGACTTCCATCGTGATTAGGTTCTCCTGCTGCTATAAAATAATACAGATTTACTTCTTTATGAAAAACTTATGCTCTGGCAAGTAGATTTGCCAAGGTACAAATTTAATTCCCATGGTATTGCAATACATCTTTGGAAAGCTCTCCCTGAAGAAACAATTGTAATTAGAGCTATATAAACAGTATAGTAGCTTCATGACATTAAAATAGTGAACACAGGTTGCAGGTGAAAAGTCTGGAGAAGGTTCAGTGCACAGTGATGCCACTTCAGTTATTACATCTTTGTCAGGAATCTATTTTCAAACACAGTAACCTTCCCTAGAAATAAGTGGTGGGCAATACTTTTCAGATTTACATTCAATTAAAACAAAACAACAACAACCTCGCCCCAAAAATCGGATCAGACAGTTCCACTGCTTGTCAACCTACCCACCATTGGGTGTTTTAAATTTTCTATGACTGATAAAGAAGGATTTAAAGAAGAGAAGCTAATGACTTGGTAAAAAGCATTAATAAGAGAAAATTAGCTCTCACCTCATCCTTTCAAACAAAATCTTATTATTGGCAAAAAGGAATACACCAGATGTGCAAAAACTATAATTTACTGCTAGTCTAATTCAACTCTTAACAATCTAATGGAGGATTATTCTTAGTTCAAATTGTATAGAGTCAACATATTACATATACTGACTTCCTAATACATAGCCCTTTGGTTGAGCCTTCAGCTCAGCTCTTAAAGTCAAGAGCTTCAATTTGACGAGGCAATTTTACTGTCAAACAATTGTACCAAACTATGTTAGAGCTAAACAAGCGTACAAATAAACCTTGCCAGTTTTTGTCAACCAGCTAAAACAAATGTTTAACCAGGCCAAAACAGGCTAGAGGACTGTATTATTAGCTTAGGCCAAGGTTGCATCCTCTTTCATCCAAGAGGTTGCATCCTCTTACCAAGCCATGGTAACACCATATTTCTTGGGCTACAAGATTGTAGAGAGAAAACAACCAAGTTAGCAGAGATTCAGATGTGAGCTAGACGTATGTCAGGTAAAGAAGGAAGTAATCTTGTCAGCTATAACTGCAGCTGAAGATTTGTTGAAGGGACGATACCAATTACCAAGCAAGAAGTGACAAAAGTCCAAATGATATTTCTGGCTTTTTGATTAAAAAAAAAATCTAAATTTGGCATTAACAGGTAAAATAAACTTTTTTTGAGTTTTCAGAATATTCACTTAATAGCTCTAACATTCAAAATGCTTTTTTCTGTACTTTTTTTTTGTAGGAAAACTCTAACTGGGAGGGGAATGCTTGAATATATACTTCTTGGAACATTACTAGGCTTAGGTTTTGTAATTTACCTATGTTGAGCATATAAAATAATAATCCTAAAAAGCAATTCTTTCTTTCACAGACAGGCTATGATTTCTAATATTCCAAGTTAAATTCTAGGTAAGTGACATTTCCATAACAATAAGTTGATGTTACTCATACAATAGCTTGAAGTGCTTCTTCCCTTCTAAATAGGGAATCTATGCCCTACAAGTGTTAAATTCTTGCAAAACCAGGTCAGCAAGAGCAGTCATATTTCCTTGAAGAGAACTCAAATCTTTGATTTGCAGGAAAAAAAGTTAGGCTATCTAGAGGAAGTGAAATTGCAAATAATGTGTGAGATTTCTTTCCACTTTTATATAAACATATTTTTACTTCATTTTACTTCATCAAGACTAAGCAGATTTAAAGCTGGTCAAATAGTTGACATACAACACACACACAAAATCTGATAATACTTGCTTTTCTCTGAAATACCTGAAAAAATAAATAACCACCAATGGGGAATTTTATTAAGAAGAGAGCAAGTCCTTCTAAGAGGACAAAGAATATTTTTGCCTTTTTTTTTTTTTTTTTTGGTCATAATTAGCCTATTTCAATTTTTTTTCCTATTGTATGCAGAAAACATTTAGGCTATATTTAGTGTGGCTGAATGAGATGAATGTAAGCTTTTTAATATGCACCAAAATTAAATTGCTCATGCTTCAAAAACAGTGATCAAACTGTTAAGATGAAGAACAACTCATTTGGAACCACAGGTTCCTCCTCAGCCTCTCACTCACTCCTTGTGTGAATTTGCACGATCACCTTAACTCTCTGCAATTCACTTTTACCCTCAGAAAAGTGGCACCACTATCCTTTTAACATGCAGCACAACAGGAGTCTGAAACAGCAGGGGAACACAAACAGGCAAACAAACAAAACCTCTCCACAGAACTGTAGAAAAAAGACTGATGCATCAGTATCCAGTCCCAACCTCTCCCCCCGTTTCCTCTTAAGTGAGTGCAGAAGCTTGATATGTCTGATGGACAAATCTCTGCAAAGGGAATATTGTTTGGCATTCTTGTAATGGGTATAGCATCTATAATGGCAATACCCATCTTTGATTAACCTCTGAACTCCTGCTGAGACAAAATGCAGTGACACAGTCAAAAACAACACAGAACGAGATGTTCGTGCAAAATATTTGCAGATCATAGCTGAGAGCTACTAAATGTGTATTATTGCTATTATTACTGTCTGTGGAGCTCAGCACTACAGGCCTTTTTGGAAGGCTGAGTTGTTGGAAAATCTTTGTCATTTCCATATAAAATGTTATGCTAGAAATTGCTATAGCCTTTATAACTTTATGGGGCCATAAAATGTGATGGTTCCAATATTAAACTGCAATGAAAAGTAATGTAAACAATATAAAAAGTATATAGGAAAAACCTATTTATTAATGATACAAAAAGTATTCAGGGAAGTAATCCATATTAAAGGTTGGAGGGCCCAATGAGAGAATAAGGAATGGCAATACACTTTACAAATGCTAGGCTTAAATCTTTCCAGAGTCAAAAGTAACATACGAAGATTTCATTGTGATGGATATTCACTTATTTTAATCTAAGCAAGACTGATCACATGTCATAACTGCACTCAGTAAGATGACCAGCAAGATAAAAGCCCTTACGTATATATGGAGGAGATCAGAAAGGAGAGATAGCAAGTCACCAAGCCACTTGCAAATACAGGGCTTCCAGCCTTCTCTTGTTAAGGCTCATTCCACCCACCTCACCAGCACTGGTGGTGATCACTCATAAAACACTTCATTTAATATCTGTTAAATTTAGAGGAGTTACAGCAGTATATTTGGATGAACTATATATGGGTTAGGGCTGAAAATTAACTTTGAGATTTACTAGTATCTTCTCATCTTTAAAGAAGGATACAGATATAGAGCTTAATAGATTGTTCATAGTGAAGCATATGTTCACCTGTTCGCCTGTGTTGTACTATTATGGACATTTGTCTGTATTGTTGTTCACTATCTCTTGACTCATTTCTTTACAGAACCCAAATTAGAAAGAAAAGTCTATGATTCCCAAATCCAGTCTTTATACTTTGTTTTTCTATAATAATTCAGAAAATAGCAGCTCTGTGATCAGCTACAAGAGCAGTGTATAATGCTATGCTCATTTCCCTGTTACTCATCTTTCTTTCCCGTCTTACACCACTGAGGAATATTATGGTCTTATTTAAGAGAAATGAATGTATTACAAGCATTTCAGGTGGTTTTTCACGAATCACAAATGAGTGTAACTGCACAGATTCTCTTTTAACTTAGTCTTCATTAAAGCTCTTTGGCTTGTACTTCTTTAAAATAAAGTATATTTTTAATTACCTAATCTTCTATTGCAGGATAAGGTATATTTTTTTTTTCTGTAAACTAGTTGAAAGAGGACTAAAAGTTACTGATAAGTGATAACATATTTTTCAATGCATCCTCTTTTGCTTAATGGTCCAAGTATTATTAAACAAATCTTCCAAAAATTATTGCAGAATACTTGACTAATAAATTATTGTAAGATTGCTGTCTACTAGAACACTTTCTAATGGTAGTATTTGTATAAATCTTCCCTCTCTGATCACTATAAGACCATTATAGAAGTAGCAAGGTTTGAACAGAAGAAAGCAGCCATCCTTATGTATAGGATGGATAGCTGCTATCTTAACCAGTAGGCAAACTTGTTGCTAACAAATTAAAAATAGAGAGTAGTCTCATATTTCTTTATATTGAGATGATGAATACCTGTTCTGTTAACAATGATATGTCTCACTAATTGCAAACACAGAAATATCTTTAGGTAGTTAGCTGATCTTTATCATGAACAAAAAAGAAGAGCCAGTAAAAGCACAACCAATTTCTTGCAGATACCATTAAATGACCACCCAGCTGAGATTTTGAAGCCAATATTTTAAAACCTGCCCTCAGACCAGTGATATTGGTTTTAAAAGATTTTGAGATCAGCAAAATTTAAACATTGTTATTTCTTAAACTGACAAAAAAAGGGAATGGAATTTATTTTTATACAATAGTTTTACAACTATGACTCACATTTTAAACTATTGATCCCGATTTTGAGATTTTAAATCAAACAGAATAAGTATGTTGACCACTGTCAAATGTGCTATTTATTTATTTTATTTTATTCATCAAGGTACTATCCTACTAGCTGTATTTGGTGGAAAGTTTTACAGAAATATGAACATTCGAGCTTTACATTAAGTTTTGGCATTGTTCCAGAGAATGATACAATCACAGTTGCAATTCAGACACTCTTTTAATGTTCTTTTGTTCTTGATTATTATAGAATAAAAGTACTAGGGTAGGAAAATATTTAAGTAATCTTCAGATACTGGTTTACATTTCCAAAGATGAATTAATGCATAACATTCAATATAAAAAAGAAAAAAAAAAAGTGTAATCCAGTTGTTTACAATGATGTGCTGCATCATAGGCAAGTAAATCTAGCTTGGTTTCAAAAATCATTTTTGCATGGACTTGTGTAAGAGATAATAATATGGAATGCACTGCAATAACTTATAAGTAAATGAGACGAGTTTTGAAAAGTTGATGGGTTCTAGGCTGGTGTTAATTGCTAGTTTGCACATTACCTGAATACCACTGCAAGTTTAAATGTAGCTTGTTATGCACAGTTTGCATATCTCTTTGGGGTGGAGGAGTAATTCTGCAACATTGGCTTTCAGAGGGGAGAAAATCTCTGAGGATTTTCCTCCTGTATGATTTGCATGCAGAATCAAGGTGTTTTGCAGAGGTTGCAGACCTACTGCTCATCTATCTTAACAGGAGAAGATCAAGGTGTGGGAAAACAAACAGGGAAAAAATAAGAAATATTAAGCTTTTTGTATCTTTGTGATGGCCAAGACAAATTAGTCCTTAGTTCTAAAGAAGGAACTGGGGAAGGAAAAGAGAATCTTAGGAAATAAACTTGCCAGGAAAAGAAATGTTAAAGTACTGTGTGAAAATGACTACAGGAAAGAGAGGAGTTCTAGCTCAGAGCATGGTACAAATGTTGCTACGAAGGTAGTTTAATTGTGGTAATTTGTGCACTGGCCTTACACAGACTTCAGATGTGAGCAATGCTGAACGAATTCTGGTTTAAAAGAAAAAGGAATCATAATATGAAATAAATAACCTTGGTAGATTCTCCTCTTCTTCTGCTGATAGTTTTGCACACTTATTGTTACTAAGGACTTAAAGATTGCCATAAAGTGAAATCATGTGGGGATGCCTATTCCATATGCAGGCTGATTATTGTAAGAAAAAAGGGCTGAATGTGATAAGAAGTGCCAGAAAAAATGGGCAAAGAGATAAAGTTTTTACTACTGGAGCCTGCAGTCTTGCTGATCCTTGCAATTACAAAATGTTAAAAGAAATATTAACAAGAAGCAGTGTGTTGTTGGCATAGGAAAAACTACCTACCTAATCTACTAGTGCAGCTTTAGTTTTACACAGATCTTACACTGGCAAAAGTTATAACAAATATCTGGCTTTATCACTATTATTGATACATAAAAAAGCATGTTCAACCCTGCATTAAAAAATTCTGAGGAGAGAAAGAGGCATGAAAATAATTAAGGCACCTTTATGAACACTGCATTCCAAAATTAGGACTTCATGGGGAGATCTGAGAACTGCAATAGAAAGGAAGAATAGAGAAACTGAAAAATGTGGCAAAACACCATTTTTTAGATGGCATATATATTTCTGAGAAAAGACAAAGTGAAAGTGATATTACAAGGATGATATGGGGCGGCAGGTATGCAGGTAGATGAGTAGTGGAAGAGGGAGTATTATCAGTGGGTTACAATAAATCTGTAGTTCCAGAAGCTATATCATCAGCTGTAAACAACTAAGAGCAGGCAACAGTGTGATATACAGCATGAATCCAACTGAAAAAAAAATCTTCTCAGCAAAACACAAATTCAAAGATCAGAAACAATCAGATAAGATTCTGCTTGAGGCTAGTAATGCTCCACTGTCTGTTTGCAGATAGTTCCTTGTGACACTGAAGAAAGCGTCAACAAATTATATATGTACTGCAAGAACTAATGAGTCTTCCCAGGGTGTTCTGAACAATATTGGCTAAGCGAAGGAGGAGAATGAGAATTGAAATGATGGCAAAAGCATACTGTACAAGAGACATAGTTATATATCATCAGAGTTAGAAAAGCTGTGGGTTACATCAGTGCTGTAAGCAAATAAGTGTCTTTGTTCTGACAGCTTCACAAAGCTTGCCTGTAAAGCTTGCCTGTAAATCTCTTCACTGTTGAAGAACAATTAGGGAAACTACAAGCTATTACAGAAGAACAAATGGACTCAAATGCATGGGCATGGCGGAATCATTGAGCCACAAGGAAAAAAAAATCTTCATTTATGTCCATATTTGCCCAGTTGAATAAAATCTGTTTCACAGAAGGACATGTCCCTTTCATAGCTGACCAAACATCAATTTAGTCACTGTTTAGGAGTCTGAATAATTCCTTGAAACATGTGTTATGATGTTTCCTGGCTAAAGAATCTACACCAATTCCAGAAATTATGAGTTTGTTTGAAAACTGTGTAATGTAATGTAATTCTGTTTGGTATGCCTTTGGCTGTGGACCATTTCAGCATTCTTCGACATTCAAATAGTGTTCTCTGCTACATGGATAGTATCTCCTTTTCTGGCAAAAACTAACAGTGTGATGAGGTACTGTGTGCATTTTAGGCTTCTTTCTTGGAACTCTGATGCGAAATAAAAATTTGGAAAGTGATCAAAACAATTAGGAAAACAGACATTTATCAAACAGATAAACAGGAAGGTATTATTCATGTTAAACTCCTGTCAATGAAATAAAAAATTCCAGTTATAGTATCAGGATCCTATAGCACACAACTTACACCAAAGTTGCAATTGTTTTTGACAGTTTGGCTCTCTAATTAGCCTTTCTGTGTAACCCGTGTTTGTTTTTGCTGCTCACTCTGAAGTGAAATACTTACCATTTTCTGTTCCTCCTAAATGGAGATTAAAACTACCACTATTCTTTATCACCAAGGATCTACAGTTACACTATGTGACTCTATATACGTCAAAGCAAACATTTGCCAATTTTTGCTTTGAGAAAGTAAAATAAGTAGACTACTGAAAAATTACGGCCTCAGACTCAAATACTGAGATGCTCGTATGTGTGCATGAAGAAGTGCTCGCAGAAGGGCCTACCAGAAGATCCTATCAACACCCCCCACAGAAAGGTAACAGTACTACTCGTTAAGTGAAAAGGGAGCTTAAACAATACTTTGGTTTGTAAATGACTGTGTTAGGCATTTAGAACAGAGGCAGACCACAAGCCCCAAGTGGCACTATGGGACACAGGCTCTGAATGCTGAATGAGCGGAGACATCTGCCACCAACCCTGATCCAGGGACTGAACCTCTGTAGAGGAGGAGGATTTCATGAGTGCAGATCCTTTTCTAATGGGTAGCTCTAGCTTTCCACATACCATGGAGGTTTTTTGAATTAATTTTCTGTCTTGTCCTGAGAGAGGTGTAGTGTATATCTTTATAATCTGTATCCATATCTATCTATATTACTACAGATGTCTCATGAAGTGCATACCAATGTGCTGACCTATCGTATTTTTTAGTGAGTGATGGGTTATAGGGATGGGAAAAGATGAATGCATTAAGTATATATTATGGAAAAGAAACTGCTCTTTTCCTACTATCTCTCTGCTAACCCACTGTAAACAATTCCCAACACCCTTGAAAAAAGCAGCAGAACTGCTGTTAGCCTTATGGTCCACCAATAAAGTAGTCTTCTCTCAGAATAATTCTTTAAACCTCTTGCCCAAAAGCTTCAGCCAACCTCTTAATGAATGGCTGCAAATTTGCACCTGAAATTCAGCTTGCTATGAACCTCATTGAACCATAACCATAACAAAGGTAGTTTGTTCTGTTGCACACAGGTCATTAAACAGTTCCTTGGAAAATGATAGTATAAATACCGGTTCATCTTCTCCTTTAAGGAAAAAATAGTGGAAATAACAAAAGTATGGTGAGTTTAGCTTTCTCCTTTTCCTCTCCACAAGAAAACTCCGTCAAAGTGTAACTTTCAAATTAAAATAAATGATTTTTCTAGGCAACATTCAAAATTGTGGCTCTGACTTCCTTTGAAGTGTCACATAGTTATGAATCAGCCAAAATAGTGCATGATTTAACTTTTTTTTTTCCTCTTATTATCTTTTGTATCTTCACCTTTGTCTTATCAACATTCAGGAATATTTGTTTTTCCAGAAAAAAAGCAAAACAAACATTTATTTATCTAGCACAATATTTGTTTGTTTTTACTCTGTATAACAATCATTTTAAAGGGTTGCCTCTATCACTTGGCAACTCTGCAGTGTGGTAGTCTGTTGTGCAGGAGCATTAAAAAGGAGTGACTTCTGGAAATTTTCATCTGCTAATGAGACCAGGATTATGAATGCTGATACATTTCATCTACATCTATTCATCAAGAAGCATCAGTTGACAATACACAACATCATCTCCCTCTGCAAACTGGCAGAATGTAACTGAGAATATGCTTTTTTTTTTTCTATATCTATTTATAACAAATCCAGTGCTGAATGCAGAACTACTTTTAAGTTCTTATTCATGAAAAGTTATGCAAGGGACATGAACTGTTATAGTATAGGAATGACGACATGAAAAAATAATAGATAATAGATTAATCCCAGTACAATATTTAAAGGAAGAAGATTTTTATTTAGATTATTATTTATTAAGTTCCTCTTTTTTTTTTTTTTTTTTTTTGGGAAAAATTCTTTATGGTCTAAATGCTGAAAAGGAAAGTAAACACTATTTCTATAGCATTTATATCCCCTACCATTCTTTGTTAGCCTAACAGAAGATAAGTGTGTGATATTAAAATGATTTCAGATATTATCCTCTTCTAAGTTCTCTTCAGCTCAGGAGCTCATACTACAGATGAAACAGTTTTTCACATTTACGAATTTCATTCTCCAACCTTTGTTTAGCTTTGTTTAGCAGTAAACACAGAGAGAACTTGTTGATTGAATCAGACATGAACAATAATTGAGAAGAAAATCATGATGCAAAGAAGATATAGAAAATTCTTTGCATATGGGCTACTCCTCTTGCCCTAGCAGAGCTCATAGTTTGCAAATCTCAAGCATCATATGCTGTTGTTAGTCTGAAGAGGTCTAGACAAAAACTTAGCTTCTCTTCATGGAGTATGAAAATTTCAAATCAGAGAAAAATCAGAGAGAAACTTCTTTTAGACTTCTAAAACATGTATGCAAAAACATAGAAGAAATACATTTATGAGCTCCCTCTCCTTAAGCAGTAGAACAAAATTTATTTGTCTGAATCTCTTGTGACAAAAAAATTCAGAGAAAGTAATCAGAGGTATTCAAGAAAAAAATGCTACAGATATTCTTAAAGTAATCACTAAAAAACAAAGCAAAAACAAAAACAACAAAAAAAACCTGCTTGCCAGTTCTTAATCCACAGCACTGGCTTTATGATTTCAGAATTATTTGGATATACTTAAACATCCAAGGAGTTGCTGATTGTCTTGAAAGAGAAGAACATAAAATAGTTCCATTTTAAGTCACCTGTCTTCCTAACTTGGTTTATTTGGTGAGAACACTATAGTCTTTGATTACTGAACGGGTATATACAGATGTTATAGGAGAGCTAAAGGTTAGTCATTCAAAAAAAAACCACTCAAAAGAAACAAACAAACAACATCAACAACAAAACACTTCACTGAGATGGAGCATGAAAAGTCTTAACAATGATTGGAAATAATATCTTGAAGCTTTTAAAAACAATATTAAATCTTTACATGGGAAAGTTTCTAACAGAATTTCAGTCAGGGATACAGGGGCTAAAGGCTATACTTATATATGCTTATTTCATGTTTAGATTGTGCAAGAGAAAATTAGACAGCCACAGTAAAAACAGATGAAAAATAACTCTAAAATGAAGAGTAGTTTGATAGATGTGTAAAAATTCCATGAAAATGATGGCATAGAAAAATTAAACTTTTTAAGGTTTGAAAAACTTGCCTTTCAATCTCAGCACTTAAATATTTTGGGGAGGAAATACCGAAGTGTACACATTTTATCTGCAGAAAAAGTCCAATATCTGATTATTTAAGAATATATTATTGATTGATTCTATATTAAGCCCTGAATACAGACTGCTTTGGCAGACATCTACTATATTTACTGTTTTATGTTTACACTTTATAATAATTTTTCCTACAATATTAGAGATGTACAGACATCTAGGTGCAACATATGCTGTAATGGCACAATTTAAATTTCACTGCCATAGCCAGTTCTCTCCCAAGAGTTTTCATGGCCCAAAGCCATTATCTCCAATGGAAATAATAGCTTATGGGATTGCAACCTGTTTCATCACTATATATATGAAGATTCAAAGACCTTCATAGTGTTCTTAATACATGTGCACATTCATGCGTAGTTGAAAATGAAGAAATATCTCTAATTTCAGAAAGTACATCTTGCTGTATTTTGCATAATGACTGTGAACATAGCACATCAGATAAATGAAAGGAAGTAGCTTTTAGTGCAGTGTTCTGTCACAGGAAAATAATAAATCAACAACCTATGAACTCTAGGTCCATTTGAAGAATATTTAGAGCCCTCATTAACCTATAGAGGCCAATTTAAATAGAAGCCATTTAATGAAGACACAGAGGGATTTTTAAATAATTTATTGTGATGGAAGAAATGGAAACAAGCTAGAAATGGTAAAGATTGCCCAAATGCTAATGAGATCCAAAAGTGGCAACATAATCATCTGAATCATGCAACAAAAGCTATTGCCAAGGCACAGACATTTAACTGCTGCTTAACTGTGTACAATGCAAAGCAAAGGGCTTCAGGGATGCAGCCCAGTAGCAGAAAAGAATGATATCCTACGCTGAAGAAGGAACCAGCTGTTTTCTTTTCTTGTTTGTTTCATAAAACTTTTAGTCTACTGGAAACTTCTCAGTAGAGCATGAGCTGAACATAAAGACTATTTTGTGGTAGCTTGTCTACTTTAGATATTATTTTTAGTTTAACTGGAACACCTGCAAGACAAAAATCGTATGATTTTAGCTCTCTTCTCCCTAGGAGAGAGGTGTTCCTCATTATGGGATTTTAGCGAGCAAAAACCTCAACAAATAAAGCTCCATATGGTGTAAAGCTCCATATGGTGTATGTTATCCTTTTTCATTCAAGCATGATTGAAATGTCTCTGCAGCAAGTAGGAAACTTCCCATTCCGCAGACACCCAAACCCTGTGCTTAACCTCAAGCAGAAGAGAAGTGATGCTGGTTTGAGTGGCCTGGAAGGCCAGCCTTCCATTAGGATTTGGGAACTAGGCTTAACTATTGTCCTTGCCTAAGTGTTGAAATTTTGGCAATTTCATACCTGACATGCAACTACAAAGCTCACCTAACACTCTGAAAGGTCTGGGCTTCTTTCAAAAGGCATCATCAGCCACTGTGTGCAGGAATAGTTTCATATAAAAGAGAAAAATAGTTATAGAGAAATAGTTATAGAGACTGGGACTAGAAGCTTGATCCTGTCTATGCTACCCAAGTGTCATAACCAGTAAGTGGCACAACCACCTGGCAGTCTCATTTTCTCTTTCTTCCTGTTCATGAGTGTCCCAAGTGAACACTGAATTCATTGCTGCCAGGTAATAAAGTTTCAGCAAAAGAACTTACGAACATCTTATATTTCTGTGTCTGGAATAACCTGTAATGGCTTCTGTAATGTAGTCCCCTAGGAGGTGGAGGTTTGAAGTTTGTGTAGGTCCAGGGAGGCACCTGAACACGAGGCTCCTCTTCTTGAGTAAATGATATAATGTTGTCTACGGGACAAGATGCCACTATGACCTACTATATTTTCAAATAAAAGAATAAGCTCTGATTTCTTTTTTTTTCTTTTTTCTTTTTTTTTTTTTTTTTTGAAAGCAAGGATTCCTGACTCTGTGAGAAGCTTTAGATTAATAGAGAAAATAGTTTTTTCAAGCTGTTTCCTTGGAGTTTTTGGAAACTTTTGTGAGAGGAAGGCTTTTTGGAAATTTTGTGAGAGGAAGGATTTAAGATGAAGGTTTGTCTTCATCCTTTCCTAGTCGCTACTCACAGTTGTAGGACTGAGTTTACATGCCTGTCTGATCAGTGTGCAATTTCCACCATTCCCTTCCTTGGCATGTGTAAATATCTCAGGCACATTGAGTAGGACCCTCAATCCTACTGCAAAGGATTGCTCATATCACAGCACTGAAGTCTTTAGCTTTTACTGGTGTGTATAGAAAAGTGAACTCACTCTGGGCATTCTGTGAAGCATGCTTTGGTAAGAATAGTCAAACACCAGGAACAGTGTAATTAATGTGATTTGTATGTCAGTGATTTTCTAACCAGCTTCCATTTGGTTGCAGAATTTGATTTGATTATTAATAAGAAGGAGTTATTATCTTAGAAATTAAATTAATATCCTGTCTTGGTTTCTAAATAAAAAAAAAAAAGAATAAAACAAACTTTCTACTGAGTAAAAAGAAGCAATCACACATTTTCTACCTGCAAAAGATTTTTTCAGAGAAAAGAAATTCCCTTAACTGTCCAGCTGCTGTATGCACACAGAATTATTTACCATTCGCACTATCCATGTACAGCTAGCTGCTTTTATTGCAGCCCCTATTCATGGAAAATCCCAGTTTGCAGATCCAGTTGCGTACTGCGGCAGCACAGTGCACCACTCCCACCCAAAGTGGGAAACCCGAAGTTCCCTTGGAGTGGGCAAGGACCCTGACACCGGCTTTGTCGCTATTGCTCTTTTTAGTCCTCTGTGTGAGTCAGTTCTGCGTTGCCATGACTACCTACCAGCGAGCAGGCCCGATCTCCTCTGCTGCCGCTGGTCGAGCTGGACTTTGCTACGAAATCAGCTTTAGCACAATGTTGCTGACAGTGTTTGCCGGTCACCGCCAAAAGCGTTTCCCATTACGCTACAAGCAGTTCAGCAAATCTACTTTTGTCTCACACAGCCGTTCTTGAGCACTCCAGGAAAATGCCCTCTGGTCCTACCAGGTTCAAATCTTGTCTGCTGTGTTAGGAACATTAAGGTGTAATCTGGATCGAAGAAAAAGCAGCAGAATGAATGGGAGTGGGATGCTTGCTTAGGAGAGCTACCTCCCGCTGCCTGTTCAAGCAAATATTTCTTTGCTTGAGCAAAGTAGAACTGCATTAGAGAAGATATTGAAAGTGTTCCGAAACAACCAGATCTTTAAAGATACATATGTTTGGGGGAGGGGGACAAATAGAATTTAAAAACATGCCAAGCTTTACAGGAACTCAACGTAGCTTCCCTAATTACGTAAACTTTTTAACCTTTGACCATTTTGACCAGTGGGAGAACAGGTGTTTTTGAAGTTTTGTAATTCTACCTTTAAAAGTTTTGTTTGCTGTTAGTATAATTGCTTTAAAAAGTGTTTGGTTTCATGCCAGTGGCACTGAGTGTTACATTTAGCTCACAGGAGTCAGCTTTCTGTTTTTGATGAGATATGAATGTCCATGGCTTACTTCTTAAGCCATTATTTAAGTGGACAATGATGACAGAGTCCTGGTTTTAGAGAGAGACATTTGTATTATATTTAACTTAATTTATTTTTGCATTATGTGATGAAGTTATTGAAAGTGGCAGTCATACATTACATTTGCTAATGGATGGAATTTGAATGGAACCAAAACAGCTAGAAAAGCACCCTGAAGAAAAAGTTTTAGTTCAGATGTAAATAGACTTCCTTGGTAACACCCAGCATGACCAAGTTTTAGTGCATTCAGCCATATTTATATGAAACATTCAGTACAACAGGGACCCTGCAGGTGTGAGAAAATGCTTTGTTGCCATGGTTGAATATTTATTAGTGAGCTGGTGATGCCAATCTCAATCCCAAGAGGAAGCACCTCTTTAAGTAGTTCAGCATGATAAGCTGTGGCCAAATGTAATATGCATTGCCAATAATCTTGACTTGTATTCAAATACCGAAGATTTAAAATTAGAAAATTACACAATCCACTGAAATAGTTACTTGAATAGATACTAAGTGCTGCTAATCAATACAATTCATTGGATTGTGCAAATACATATGAAATAGTCTTGTTATCAGTGCAAAGCATTTCTCATGGGGAAAAATTCTGAAGTAGACATTTATCAAGTTACTCTGATTAAATCCTGGCTCTAGGAAATAGTGCCATATGAGCTAGGGTTTAGTCAATCAGACTGAGATGAAATCCATATTACAACTTTCCAAACAATCATCTGGATGATAATGCAAAATATTGCCTGAAGGAAGAAGCAAAAGAACCGAAATATGTGATGACATGTGGTATTTCCATGGATATTCATACTGTAATGAGAAGAATAGCACACGAAGCATTTTTTTTTTAAATATAGCCTTATGCATTAATGTGACACCACCATCTCCACAAATAAAATGCATAGGATAAAGTATTTAACATAGAAATGCTGATAATTCCTGAAATATAGGCTTCTCTTTTGGAACCATCCATGTATAAAACTTTATCTTGTAATAAGGGTTTAGTTGGTCTTCGTCTTGGTACCTTAACAGATTTGTCCTGTAAGTTTAAACACATATCTTTTCTTTATTCCTTGTGGTGGTGGGGAACAGTAATGTGAGTGTATACTTTAGGATTATAGATTAAATGTATCAACTAAGTCAAATAAATTAAAGTCTAATGTGTATATCTAAATTTTTGGGTTTCACATGTGGAAAAAAAGTCTGGAAATGAACCCTCAAGACTTATGTTCATTGGCTAATATGTTTCTTTTTATAGAAATATTATGTACATATCCAAAGTCATTGGAATCGCTGATTTAGAAAACATTGGTTGTTGGTTGATTGGTTCATTTAAAAGGTTGAAATTCATTAATATGAAATTCAGAAAGTCTAGAAATACATTAAAATATTTCCATTTTATGTAATCCCTTGGAGACATTGTCACCTTGTGAATTTACCACTGGAGGTTACATCAGATTGTCCAGGGCTACATTTTCTACTACTTTAACTACTACTTTGATTATAACTTTTTCTGAGCAAACTGAAAAGCTATTACAAAATCATATTCACAGGATACCATCTTTCAGAGTGACTTTTACATATTTTACAGAAAAGGTTTTCCGTAACTATTTGCCTATTGCCATAATCTAAAGACCTTATCCTCGTCTTTAAATCAAAACAGTTTAATGTGTTGAAATGGAGGTCTACAAAATTAAACTACTGCAATGTCTTCCTACCTGTTAAACTCTTGAAAAGGAGTTTACAGCTTTACAGAAAAAAAGATAATTTTATCATACATCAGTATGTTCTTTATAGCTAATGCAAATACAAATACAAAAAAATATACACTTTCTAAGTAATGATGACCATTGATTTATTGCTTCAGTGAGATAACATTTTAATTCGAAGTTCTTCATTGAAGGTGTAAAGTATCAAGAGTTTAGGTTACAGAGGTGCAAACTGGTATCTGATGAGAAAATGCTGTAGTATCTCAGCATTATGCCACCACTCTTAATCTGCCTGTATACCACTTTTGGAGAAGAATCCACTGGCAGTAACCCAGTGTCACTAAAAGGTATTGCTAAGAATGTGTGCCTAACACATTGATATTATTTGACTTTAGACTTCATACTTCATTTTCTTCTTTTAAAAAGAAATGCTTTGAAAGTCAGCAGGGTTTTGTATCAAACTTCCTGATAAAGTTTTCAGCTGCTGTTCCTAAGAGATGTATCTGTGGCATGAATAAACATTTAATGAGAGAATGTTTTCAGAGAATAAAAGCTTTGTGCACAGATGATAAGGATTGCTTAATGGTTAACTTTATGCTGTGGGCAACCCTCATATTTCAGTAATTGATACTTTGATACTTTTTGGTACCAATTGGTATTTTGGCTTCTGAGAAGTACCTTCAAGAAGCAAATATATAAAGAATATCCTTCCTTTCTCTTTCTTCTCAAGCAAGAATTTTTTGGGAATCTTACTGGCCACTGGCCCACACCAAGAAAGTAAGCATACATCTTCCTGGTCTGTATTCAAACATGACTTATGTTTGAACAGGTAGATGAAGCTCAGGGAAAGGAAAAAGTGCAAAACAGCACTCTTACAATGTTGAATGATTCAAAAATCCACATGAAGAGAATTTCTTTAACTGTTATGGTCAGAGAAAGTATATTGGGAGCAAGTGTTTGAAATGTTTCATACAGCTGTATGCCATAAAACTGGGAAGCAAATAAAAATTCAAATAAAAATACTTTGCAAATGTGGTCTGAGTAAAAAATCATCCTAGTAAAACTATTTTATAAAATGTTGCCAGTAATTTCAGGATATTCCAAACATTTTTTTTCTTTAATGAAAGAAAGTCTCCATTTGAATATTAAAGCCCAAGTATTCTCTTTAGAAGAAAATGCAAAACACACTAAAATATCAGAACTGCAATGTTTCAGACACTGCCAAATAGATATTTGGTCGGGGGGAGAGAAGTACAAAGACATACCCTTGTTTACAAAAATTTTGACATATTGCTGTTGTCTTCAATTTGGAATGAAATCAGATTCTAAATCTTAATGTCCTTGTGAAGTTTGACTTCTGCCTATCTGAAATCCTGGGGTAATAATTTGGATAATTCTCTTTAGTCCAAGAAATTATTGAGAACACATGAAAAAAAATCAAAAGACAAAAAAATTCAGACTCTTCTCCCAAGACTTAGAATCTTTCAGATGCTTTGGAGGAATATTCTTGTGTACAAGAAGTGTATACAAGTGCACAAGAAAACCCATCAAGTAAATGTGTAATTTGTGAAAAATTGAAAATGTGAAAAATATATGCTTCAGATATTTACATTTATTCATATGCATATACATATATGCATGTATCTATGTATATAAATAGGTGTGCACGTGAACACACAGATGAGCATACCTGCAAGGATAAATGCCTTAGGAGGTAGAATGTAGAAGTCTGATTTTCAAAATTTGGCATCCACATCCATTATTGGATCTAAGTTCTTTTTCTCTACCTTTCAGGGACACTTAAACAGAGTAAAAATCAGGATTTAACTGTTTGACTTGTAGAATATAAGATATCTCCAAGAGTCAATCACAGCGTGGGCTGTTAAGAGTGGTTAAGATACATAGCTTTTATAGATATCTCTCTCAAGTCACTGGTAAAGCTTGTATTGATGTAAACTGTTCTAGTTTTTTGATTCAAAATATAATTATTCTGAACTTGTAAGTCAGGATCCATGTTTCCTCTACTTCAATTAGAAAATTTGGAATTTCAGCTATGTAGTCTTTGGGAATACAATTGCATGCCTTTGAAATTATTCATTTCTCAAAAATACCATAATCATAAGAGGTTTGTGCAGATAAAATAGATCAAAAAAAAAAAAAAAAAAAAAGATGATGAGATACTGATCAAGTATGGGTAGAAACATCAAGGTGCTTTTAATTTGGACAGCATTTTCTTTTGCCTAATGCCATTTGAATAACTATAATCTTTTCCTCCATGTGTTTATTGTTAGTTTTACATAAGCTTTCACAGAAGAGAGAGGCAATTTTATGCTCTTTACACATAAGTGCATTCTCATCCATTGAGTACTTTTGTATGTAGATAAAAAAATCACCTGAGACAAAAAGCATTTAGAAACCTCATAAAAAATGAAAACACTTCAGAAACTTCAAATGGGTACATTTTTACATAGCCACTGTGTTAATTTCAAATATTGTTTTTGTCCTGGATATTATGTCAAAGGCCCCTATGCTATGAAGACTCTAATTAAAATGATATGGAAAATAAAATCAACTTTTATACTTCACTGTCCTTTATGAATAAATGCATAACTATTTCTAATAAATGAGGGCTTTGTAAAAAAAACTATAATGGTTTAGTGGAAACAATGACAGTGAGAGAACTTGCTTTTTTGATTGTAGAACTTGGAATAATAGTATTTGAGAAGTATCAATATTGAAAAGAAATGCATGGTTTCCTATATCCTGTAAAATAACTTCTTTTCGTGTAGGAATAATTCTTTGTGTTTGCCTATTTGCATTTTTTATAACTAATTGCCATAGGAATAGGTGGCATAATCATCTTCCATGTATTTGGAGATGCCTGACTTCATGCCTGACTTCATGCCTGTTGGCTAACCAGTGTTTAATTGTAGTTTCATCATAGTTTTAATAGATGAACTTGGAAGGATAGATATATCCATGGAAATGAAATCAGGAGCAATATGGAAAACAGGCGACTAAACTGATTCCTTCAATAAAACAGTAGTTCTTTTCCTAGCTTGCCCTAAAACTAGTATTTTTGGTTGTGAAATGGTGCTGTGATAGGCTTATACTTTCCTCACAGTCAGTCTTTATACTTTCCTTTCTCTTGTTTATAGGAGGAACAGATCTTTATCATCTACATACTATAAATTGTCCTGTAATTATTATTGGATCTACATAAGTAATCTTATAGTTGGATGTACATAGGTAGATGGATCTACATAAGCAGTCTTGCACATAGCGCTGAGGGCAGTCATTCAGCAAATGAAACATGACAGTTTATTTTAATAAATGATTAAAATATGGACAATCTCAAGTATAGGAAACACGTTTATTTCTTTATTGTCTTATTTATTGCTCTCCTCTATTTCTGAGTCCTTTTTTTTTCAGTACATGCATTGGTAAAACTAAAGAGTGTAGAAAGAGGCTTGGTCTTGTGATGGAGGAAAGAATGATGGACCCAATGAGACAAAAAGAACTCAGCTGAGACAAAAACAGCCCACTTCCATTGATCTTAATAAGATTTCAATTATTTCATAAAGGAACTAGCATAGTAAATTTTTTTCCATTTAATTGGGTCAAGAAAGTTTTCCTTAAACTATTTCAAGCTGTTCTCAAACATGGAAAGGACATTTTTGACTTCTTGCACTATGTTCTTTTCTTTGTTAGAGACTGATTCAATCAGCAGAAGCATTAGCTTTCATAATTTATAAAACTCAAGTCACTTCAAAATTTGCTTTATTCCTATGAGAATAAGTTCATTTCAGACTTTCTTCAGAACTTGCACTGCTGAAACTAATCTGTCTA
Organism: Nothoprocta perdicaria; assembly: GCF_003342845.1. Classification (NCBI taxonomy): domain Eukaryota; kingdom Metazoa; phylum Chordata; class Aves; order Tinamiformes; family Tinamidae; genus Nothoprocta; species Nothoprocta perdicaria. The sequence goes on from NW_020455506.1 coordinate 782,341, forward strand.
CACTCCTAAACCTCAATGGGCAATTACAATCTCATTTTAAAAAATATAACTACCACCACATTCAGTAGTTCAGGTACCTCTCTCAGTGTTTTTTTTGAAGAAAATCTATTTTGGGTTATAGACATGATATATATTCCAAAGTACTGAAAAATACTTTTTACTGTATTACTTATTCAAATCACCTTTTAAATTTTAACTAATTATGTCTTTCATGTTCTTTACCATTTTACACTGGAATAAGTGAAACACAACATTCAATTGTTTGCTTCCAAGTCCTCACTCATAGTCCTCCATTCTCTGTTAAAAATGAATGTTTTTCAGTTATCATGTGTGCCGACATTATGCTATCAGAACTTGGTCTTCTAAAGGCACATGTATATGTTAGAAAACCAAACAAAGCAACACAAAATAGAATTTTTAAAGCTTTGCAACACAATGGGATATATCTTTTCTTCCATAGCACCATGTAATTGATCATTCATTTATTTTATTTTACTTCTGCAGAACTTGAGGTATTACTTTTATGCTGTTGATACACACTTGTCATTCTGGAAATTGGATAAGGAGACGAAAAATACAACACTTTAATTTACTGATTGCATTTATCTTTTTCTATTCTTTTTTACATTAACTTATTAAGAAAATAACAACAGTATCTAAACAGTTTTAAGAAGTATTATGTGTAAAAACAGATTCTAGTATGAATTAATGATCGACTAGCACTGTCAATCAAGGTTAAAAAATTCAATTTACTATTCCAGGTCTGTTGCACAGACGTTTGGTTTTACTTGCTGATTTTACATCTATAGCAGATTCAAATATTATTCAATTCCTTCTACATTCATAAGCCTAGTTGGGACCACTCTCCTCTACATTTACACAGAAGAATTATAAAAGATGTGTATGTGTAATATTGTTAAGCTTATAGATTTTAGTTATGAAAAATATTCTCTGTATTTTTTTCTGCAGTATAATATGACAAAGTAAAATATTTTAAAGTGTACTATAACATTTGTAAAGGATAGACATATATGATTAAAAGACTTCTATTAGCTAAAACAAATAAATAAAAACAAGATACCACATAGAAAGCAGCACAAGAATGAGTAAAACCAGACGGACACATGCTGAATGGATTTTAGCCAACATTTTAGAGAACACTACTATTTCTGAAATGAATTGAAATAAAGTGAATGAAAACGGTTCCAATCCCTGCTTCCAGAATTAGCCACTGTCCTGATCATATACTGCTCCATTTTGTTGTTTTTATTGACCTATTGAGAAAACCGTGAGTCCACTGAAAGCAATGGCAATACTCCTGCTGGCTTCAAAAGGAAACCTGAATATTGAGTCCTGAATTGTAAACAGACCAGGGTCAACAGAAGTGCTTACTTAGAGAGAGATTTTAGTTTGAATATTACTAGAAGAGAATGGGGATCACAACTAGCCTTTTGAAAGTGGCCATCTGAGAAACAGCCTCTTAAATCCTCTGTCACTAAAATGAAAGGCATGAGGCAAATCTGAGGCTGAGATTTGCACTTGAATTCAGCCATATAATTTCATATATTATTCCTAAGGAATAGTAGGCAAGTTCATAGCAATTTTGTGGGGTTTATCAGTCTTATCAAGTACCTGTGAGACTGAAGTGACATATGATTGTCTACTTTTTCATACGAATACAGAACAGGGCTTCTGTATTTTGACCTTACATGAACTATCTGTGGACTGGAATCTGACAAAGCTTCTAAGAACAAGTGATTGTGATGAAGAACAGATGAAAATCAACCATAAATTAGAAAGGGTTTAGATTGGAAGGTGTAATTTTCACTGCTCTTCAGTTGCATTAAAACCCATCCAAATAGATTGAAAGGTCATTCAATGCCATTTTCAAGTGAAGAACCCTGAAGCTTTTCATTATCATTATTTTGACATTATATGGATTTTTTTTTGTTTTGTTTTTCCCTGTGTGTAAATGATTGGAGTGTCAGGCTGTGGGGTGTATTTCTCCCCTCTCCCTCTGTGGAACCAAAAAACAGACAGACAGACAGATAGATGCAGAGGTGGCAGTGATAGAAAGAAATAGAGTTGATAGAGATGTGGGACCCAATCCAGAGGGTTTTATTTACACAGTGCAAGGCTATTTTGATTCCCATTCATTTTTGAAGGTTAGGATGAAAATGAATAAAGGTGATAGAATTTTTTGAAGTGTCTTAAAAAATCTCAGCCTCCTTAACTCCACCGCATCATCTTTTAATGCAGATATTGTGGATCTGGGCTGTGTATTACCATATACTTAAGTTTTGCAATCTATTCTCGCAAATCAATTTTACACAGCTTGAGAATATGGGCAAGTTTGTATTTGTGCTATAAAGATGTTTCAGAGGGGAAAGAGAATGAAAACAGTGTTGTAACTGCAAACAAATCAATCGGACTGTATTAAAACTAAACACATGATGCCAAAGATGAATGTACAGACAGAAACAGGGACAGAGATTACCATGGGGTCTAGACACATACAGTGATTAATCATCATGCACATCCGGAAAAGAAAAGCACAGCAAGAAATAGTTTTTCCTTCTTGGGCTAGACAATCTAGAGAAAAAGAAAATTATATTATGTTCTCCATGGATGAAGGAAAAGATGAAATGGATATTAACTGTCCCTTATTGGCACCAAACTGAAAATCTGTTTTTCTGCTATATTTATTTTTTTTCCTTTGTCAATACTCCCATTACTCACTTTTAAATTTTGAGCATAACTATATCTTTTTATTTTTCAAATATTCATCTCAATTTTATATAAAATTAAATAATTACATTGTGCTTAACCTAGCAACAATTTAATGAATTCAGCAAATCTGAATACAGACAGGAGTTGGAATCATGGATTTTTTTTTCCTTTTTTTCCATAGGTTTGCAATTACAGTTTAAAATTGTCAGATGGAAGGTTCATTTAGTGGAGTTCTAATTACTGCATACAAAACTCTCCTTGGATACTCAGAGTAAGTAAATGTAAAATGAAGCTATATATTTTTTTTCTTTCTGCTAACACAGAGTACTGAGATTATGATGCTCAAAATTTTGGTGAAACACATGTATGTGCTTGTGAAAACATATGACAAAGTGTTAACATAAAAAAAATTTGCTGAAATAGCTATGAGAAGTAGTTTGTAGGAGCATTTGCAGGTTAGCTGGAAGCAATATACCAGATTTATTTAAGATTATTTGGTGTTACATGCTCTAGGTGTCCCCGCTTGAGCAGGAAGGTTGGACTAGGTGATCTCTAGAGGTCCCTTCCAACCTTGAACATTCTGTGGTTATGTGGTTCTATATGTTTATTAAGTTCATAGGATAGGCAAAATCTTAATAATCTATTATTTCTTTTGAAATCCAACCTTTATATAAACTTCAGAAGTTCCAATTTTATTCTGGCTTTGTGATAGCAATTTGTCCAGACCAATAGGTGCCCCCCTTTTTTTCAGGCACCATATATAATTTCTTGAATGAATAACTAAACAGAGTAGTTTACTCAGTATGTACCAACATGGGACAGTGTCAGCAGCAGCACAGATCTGTTCCTAAAATTTGCTTTTACCACTTTGATTGGTGTATTTGTGTCACATCTTGACTGACTGCTTGGCAAAATTTCCTTTCAGCCTTCTTTGACTTAACATCATGAAAGAATAGTTGATCAAATGCTGTATTTTCTGACAGAAGAGAGAGGAAATAGGTGTGCAGAGGTATGTAAGGCTCCCTTCCATATTTTTGTGCCCAGAAGATTTAGGGTTTTTTGAGTTCAGGGCAAGATGTGTGTAGGGGGTGAGATAGGTCCACAGGTTGCTGTTATCTTATGAAAAAAATTATAAAAACTTTTTGGTTATTTATTTCATACTTTTTCCTTCTCCTGCCCTGCTCAGAGAGCTTATGTGCTGTTAAAGGAGAACATGATTTAAGACTCATTTTAAAATGTCTCTAGAAATGACATACTTATTGAAAAAAATAGCAGTGTAAGCCAGGTAGAAAAAAAATAGGATGGTAGAATGAAATACCTCTGAGGACAGTTTTGTTGTACAACATTTGGCCTTAAATAAATGTATGGGCCTGTTTCTGAAAATATATTACATATGTCAAAGGAACAGTAATTAAACTGCTCCCTCTAAGCCTTTTTGATAGGCCATTTTCAGAATGAATGGTTGGGGCTGAGAAAGGGCACTTGGCATTTAAGAACCCTACCTTTAGGATATTATTCTCTATGCTTTCTCATGTTCACATAATTTTTACTTTTTCTCTACCAACTTCGAACATTCTACTATGTACCATTTTTGCTAAAGAAGACCTCTAAAATAAAATCTGTGTGTCACCTAGACATAACTGTTTTATTTCTCCTTAAAAGATAAAAACAGTTAATCAGATTCCATGTCAATCCCAAAGAAAAGAAAGACAAGTAATTTGTTGATCATGGTGGAAATGGCAAATTTTGCATTTTGCCATAGATAGCTTAAAATACCTGCTTAAAATGGTCTTATATTGAATTATTATTATTATTAATAATCAGTAATCTGTTTATTTGAAAAAGAGAAATCAAATGAAATGTGACTGAAATTTTTATTCATCTTTAAGGACTTGGGAGATTCTAGAATCTAATTGCAAAACCTAGTTTAACATTATCTGACTTAGAATTGTATCCATTTTCTGTTTCATATAATATTCATCTTGAACTCAAATAAGTGTTTCACTTGGTATTGCATGTATGTGCATGGCAGTTCATTTCTGTGGACTATAAAAGTGTATGTTTAGTCTCTCTAAAACTGATATCGTGTCTTCTCTATTTACTGCAATAAACAATGTTTTTATTTGTTTACATTTTAACTTTTCCCAGTTTTCAGAAAATGATAAAAGTGTGTTGAGATATTTCAAGATGTTCTTCCTACTGTGAAGACTGACAGAAATTCAGTATCTTTTTATTAACCTCTGTTTTTCTAGCATAAGATTCTCTGGGCATTTGTTTTGCTACATTTTTTAGCAATAGATGTTAGATTTTATATGCTTTAACTGCAGCGGTAATAGAATGTCAGTATGCTTGCATAGGCAATAATACACTTTCTGTGGCGACCTTAGAAACCTCTTTTTTGCCCACAAATGTATGTTTTACTTCAGCTTTTGGATTATTTTTCTCAAAACTCTGTGAACTTTTGAAACCTTACACTGGAAACATAAGAATGCAAAATAATAAAAATTAAAGACATCTTTATGTCTCAGGCAGGAAAAATCAATGTCTGAGAAAAATGTAGAATTCTACAATTACAGACGTGACAGAAATAGCCTAAATGAAGCTAAATGAAAAAAGAGTAACAGGAATAGCAAGGTTGTCATTCATCAAATCAAATAGAGAAAACAAAATCAAAAAGACTTTTCAAAATCCTGCGAACATAGCACAATAGAGATTTGACCTCCAATTTAAGACATTCAGTATTTACTGGAAGTCGGAGTGAGACAATGGAATTACAATACCAGAAATGCTCCTGATCAATATGTTTTTGTCTTTTGTAAGAATAGAAATGTTCTTCCAGCTGAAACAATGCAGAGCTTTGATTTCTGTTTTGACAAATTTATTTGTTCACAATGTTTGAAGTGTGATGGACAGAGACATAACATTTTTTTCAGTTAATCCAAAAAGTGTAGTTAAAAGAAACAGCAAAGAAATAAGATAGTTCCTAAGGAAGAGAGTAGCTTTAAAATGAGGAATTTTGCACTGTGCCTTTGCAGAAGTACAAATTTCCAAAAGTGCATGTCTGATTGTTACCAGTCATCTATCTACACATTTTATTTTCATGAAAACTATCCTAATTTCAGGAGCTGTGTTGCAAAACTGATATAGTGCTGTAGGATCCAGGTAGATCCTGTGCTTCTACAAGGGAGGTTAAGAAGAAGCTGGTGAGGAATAAACTCTTTTTGCTCCATTCTTCCTTTTCACAATCACATAATGCCATAAAATAATAATAATAATAATAATAATAATAATAATAATAATAATAATAATAATAATAATAATAATAATAATAATGCAATAAATTCAGCCTAAATATTTATAGTCCTTGAAAAGGACTTACTTCTTTTGTAATTTGTATGGCAATTATAGGTATGTGGAATGCGTTATAGATTTTTTTATTATTACAAAAAATATAACCTCTTAACTACATGCATAGGTGCACACACACATACACATGCACAGACATGCATGTTGTGCATCCTTTCAAAACTAACAATTACTGATATCTGCTCAAATGTCTTAATTTGAGTTATTGTTTATTAATTTTGAATGTATATTGATATGTAAAATGTGAACTATTTAGTTCTAGCTTCTTTTAAAATAAAAAGAAGTATAGCAAAATCTGCATTAATCAGCTTAGAGTTGACTGTTCATGGGAATCTCTTTTTTACTGTGTTAACTTTCATATGGGTTAAATATGCCCAATATTAGACAAATGCTTTGATCTTTCATTCCATTCGAGTTAAAAGTAACATGCAATTATATATGCTAGTAAAAGGATATCACACAAAATGTCTTTAATAGCTATCTTCAAGCAGATACCATCTTTGCTAGACCAATAGTAAATATGATTTCAAATGTCACAGTCCAACATCTGTCACTAACCCCAATATGGAGAGAAGAATCAAGACCTAGTGCAGGTTTCTATTGAAAATCATGATCTTCGAAGGTACAGAAGACTGATATATATCTATGAGCTGTTAAACACTGCTATCCATGCCATTAACTGTTAATAGGAGCATCATTAACTACTTGTGTTACTGTAAGAAAAATTGCACTGATTATTGGCTGTTGCTTTGGGGATAGGGGCTACAGCAAGGCCTAAATGCAACTATGACAAATCTGCATAGACAAAGAACTAATTCTAAATCATAAGACACTTTTCCCTATTCCAGAGATGTTTCAGAACAGATCTGTTTTTCTGATCACTCTTCAGTACTGTTACCAGTTGGAATCCAAATATGATCAATTGCTCTAAAAACTATTTCTGTAGTAATTTTCCTCATTTTCAAAAAAATATACTGCATAGCATTTTTTCAAAAAAAATCTAACCCTTGATAGTCCTTGTTTCTTTTAATAAGCATTCACCATGGATCTTTTAAATTCAAAATTATGCTGTTTTGTTAAACTGATATAGACTAAAATAATTGGGTATTGAAGCTACTTAATAATTTGGGATGGAAAATCTGATTAGACAGAGTTCTTTATGAAGTTCATGCCAGAGGATTATTGATTTCTATTTACTAATTATGTCCTGCACAGCTGCATGGTCTACAGTTTCTAATTCTATGGACTGCATAAATGTTTAAATCTACTCACTGTACAATATGGTATAGACACTTTAAAAATACTAGTAATTTTGGTAACTCAAATGACAGCTTGTAGTACCACAGAATAACATGTTAGATGCTAATAATTCAGCAAAATAATTCTTAACATAGTTCTCATAATTTCTAGAGGTAATATTCTTTTCTTATAAGAAAAGTTCAATGTAAAAAGTTTGCTATAGAACCTTTGATGGGACCTTTATCTCAAAAAAATACTGAACTGAAAAAAAAAAGTTCAATGAAATTAAAGGAATTCAGAAATTCAAAGATGAAATTTTTTTCAATATTCCATTTCAAGGATAGAAGTAGATCTGCAATCCAGAGGTTGTATTTCTTCTCTCTATAGTTTGAGTCCTTTTCTCAGTAACTCAGTAATAGAATACATGTGTATAATTTCAGAAGATGGAAAGCAGTGAAAAATCATGCTCAATATCTGAATTAATTTTCATTGCACTTTTGGACTATTCTCCGAAGCTTTCATATGTCCAGAATGAAGGGCAATGTATTCTTAAGGAGGCCCAAGGAAGTCCTTGGATTACTTGACCTCCAAGCTTGCTGAGTTGGTAAAAGTGGGAGAGGATGTCAATCATCAGCACATTCCGCAAGCTATGTAACTGTAGTCAGTCATTCCACATGTAACTGTAGTCAAAGTCATTCACAGTCATCTTCTGAGACATTTTATTCACTCAAATAAAACACAAGATGAGAAATATAAATAGGTTTTCGCAGCCATTTTTTCCACTCTGCTCTCCACATTTCCTATCCAGTTGGCAGAACCAGCCTTCTTCAACTGTCCAAAATTAGTTATGTATTCAAAACCAACTGACTTATTCCAAATAAGACAATAAAAGGTTAACCTCAAAAGAGATCATTTCTGGCCATCCTTAATGAATGAACCCTTGAGGGAGGTAATCTGCTCAGCTCTGACACCATACCTTGTATTGTGTGTAGTTCTGGGCTCCCCAGGACAAGAAGGATGGGGAAATTCTAGAGATGGTGCAGCGCAGAGCTATGAAGGTGATTAAGAGACTGGAGCATCTATTGTATAAAGAAAGACTAAGTGAGCTGGGCCTGTTTAGCCTGGAGATGAGAAGATTTAGAGGGGTCTTATGTGTAAATATGTGTAAATATTTGAGGAGAGAATGCAAAGAGGATGAGACCAAACTCTTCTTGGTGGTGGCCAGCGACAGAACAAAAGGTAACGGGTACAAATTAAAACAGAGGAAGTTTTATCTCTATGTGAGGAAGAATTTCTTTTCTGTGAGGCTGACAGAGCCCAGGAACAGGCTGCCCAACTCCTGTTGTGGAGTCTTCTTCTCTGGAAGTCTTCCATATCTGCCTGGATGCCACCCTGCGCCCCATGCTTTGAGTGTCCCTGCTGGAGCAGGGGAGTTGGACTAGATGATCTCTAGAGGTCCCTTCCAGCCTCAACCATTCTGTGTGATTCTGTGCCTCTGTGAACCCACGCTCTGATATGGCAATGCAGCAAAATGCTGCAAAAATTTTAAACTGCTGGCAAAAATTTTAAACTTTGTCCTCATTAAAGCATTTTATAGATAGCACATACAGATATAAATGTATAATAATACAATATAGAGTAGTGAAGTTATTTTGCTGTCTCTCTCAACTGGGATCATCTACGAATGTGATCACTCAGGGAAACATCATTTAGGAGCAACCTTTAACCTAAAGAGGCAGAAACATTCTCCTTTGTTAATTGAAAAACACTAAAAACAATCTCTGGCTCCTGAAATTTAAAATGAAAGCTTACTTGCAGACTGAGATTGCCTGACACTTGTCATTCAGTGGCAGTTTGAATGTGAAGTGAGTTTTTTGATGATTGTTCTATACATATTTTCTTGAGCAGGAATATATAAAGTATACACCAAGGAAACCATCTTTTGCTACACTGATGTAAATGAGACTTCTCTAAAACTCAGAGTGATTCAGCCATAGACATCTGCCAGCTAGTTTTATTGCTGGGAATGTTTGCCAGACTGCACACAGCTGGCAAGGCAAGTGATTTAATATTATTACGAGTTTATGATCTATGTACATAAAAGCTCTCTAATACTTAATGTGTTACCTTGTTAATGTAAGTGGCAGCCTACAGCTTCCTCACCAAGAAGGAGATTGCAAAGCTAGTGAAACTGTCTAACTCCTGTTCAAAACCTATGGCAGTGCCTTTCCTTGGTCCCACTTTCCACTTGATCCTTCTATTTTGGAAGATGCATTTAACCCTTTTGGGGAACTTTTCTGACCAAAGAGCAGAGGGAACAGATAGGGTGATCCTTCAGAAGTACTGTCTTCATCAGTTTCTGTGCTTTTGAAATGTACAGGCTACATACCATGCCTTGTAAAAATTTTGAGAAGTTTTACTGCAGCAAGAAGTAAGAATGAAATGGGAATAAATAAATATTTAAAATATATGTATTTATATTTTAAATAAATATAAACAAATAAAAATATATCAGTGCTAGATTATCTTTGCTGCATGCTTTCACTGTAATTTCAAAAAGCAGTACTGTCTTTGCTGTTTATCAGCTTATACTTTTACATATAAGTATCATATTTCAACTTCACTAATATTTTGTAACCTTTGATAGCAATGACACACCAAAATATTAGGCACCAGGACTTACAGATCTGGGTTTTTCTGTTTGTTTTTCTTATTCACATCTGGAAGATGTTTTTATACATTTTTCTATCTCTGAAATTCTGAAGTGTGATTTTGAAAGTAATATTTGAAATATAAATGTTTTTGTTGGAACAAGCCAAATCAAGTTTGACATGCAAGAAAAATAGGATTGGACCTAACTTCTTTTATAAATCGTGGGACTATGCAATCCTTGTAAATTTTTGTCCACATTCCTGTCTCTATCAATGCAGCAAAATAAAAAAAAAAGCAAAAAGGAAAAAGAAACTTTTAGAGAAGAAGTGGCTACAGCTCAGCAATAGGCATGGAAAAGAGGTTAGAAGTACCTTTTTGTATTCTTACCTCTTCTCTAAACCATGGTAGGATACAAATTTAAAGGAGAACCAAAAGAGCAGATGAGAATTGCAGAGTATCTTGGAAGAAAAAAAACAGTATTGATAATGTATTTGGCTAGTTCCCCTTCCTGCTGCTGAATTCTGAAACTGCATAAGCGCAAACACATATTCAAAAAAGGAAGCAACTGCTCTAGATCAAGAGACTCACATGCAGTCATCCCATTAGCAAGGGATGAGTGCATCCTTGTACTCATTGTCCCTCCTTGTAAGGAAGCTGTCATTTTATCCAGGGTCCTTGGTGATTATGGCATAGGGCTGGCATTTTGGCATAGTAATTTTAGTAAATTTAATGACAGAGTAAAGAGTCTAGTATGGATGGAATGGTTCTCAAATGTACTAGCAGCAGCATGCCCAGAGCATCTGGTCAGTAATAGCCCTAGTAATTACTTGTCTCGATGTGGTTCTCTGAGACCTATATTCTAGAAGGATAGTATCACAACTCTTTCCCATAGGCCAGCTTTACCAGGTAGAATTGCAGTATCCTGAGTGGTCACCTACCGAGTCACAAAATAAGAATAACTAGGTAATGCAATAGAACTAGTTTTGTGCTAATTTTAAAGACATATAGAAGCAAGCTGAACAGTGCTTAGCATCATAAGTCATGCATTAAAAAACTGTGATTCATTGGGAAGATTCATTTCTCTGATCCATGGCTGTATGTAATTCCTATTAGTGTTAAAGAAAATCAAATGGTTAAGTGACTGGTCTTGTAAGTATAATTGCATATTCTCTGGCCAGAACTCTTTGTGTTTGCATACCACACATTCTGAATATTGGGAGTTGCATGTTGACTTGGGGATAGAACTTAGCAGTTGATATCTAAAGTGGGAGGACATCTTGTTTAAATATACTTTTAGATCTTCAATTTCAAGTGTCAAAGCTTATTTCAAAATCACAGCAATACAATTCCGTTCAAATGAACAGAACTGCATGGATATACCCTCACATAGTGTTTCCATAACCTATCTTTGGCATCCCAAAACAGGAAAGGGTGTATTGATTTAGATAAATGTTAATTAACAAAAAGTCACATTACTAAGTTAAAAAAAATGCCAGGACTTTTAACTTTGAAGGCTTAATTGAAAGTATGAGGCCCTGAAAATTAAAGACAAAGAGCAGAGTAATATGAATCAGAGAGATGATAGAGGAACAGTAAATAATGAAGGCGAATGTAACTAGATAGAAAATATAGAGAACATTTAAAAGACTAATAAATGACAAAGACAGTTCAATGCAGATAAATGTAGAACAGTGGTGACTTTGATGAGTCTTTATAACACAACTGTGCATGCATTATAAAATAGAAGGAAAAATGTTCAAGAGTCAAAAGAAAACTCTGTGTGCCATTGATGTAGAAAAAAAAGTCTTAACACATGGATGAGTGATGACTTTGAGAGTCTTTATGATAGAAGTCTATGTTTTTCAAAAAGTAAGAACAAAAAGAGAGTAAAAGCTAAAAAAAAAGGAAAGAAATTCTACATGGACACTAATGTATGAAACAACCACAGCAATGTGTAGTGTGTAGAGACAAAAAAAAAAGCAGACAGATGAATTGCTCTCACTACATTTCTAGTACTGATCTGACCATGTCCATTACACAAAAGTAGTATTTACAGGAAGGATTGCCTTCTATTTGGCCACTGTGCAGTGATTATTTCTCAAGTGTTTATTTTTCATAAGCTGTAAAAGTCCAGTAGCAGTGATAATAATGTTCACACACAAAAGAGACAGAGAGAGGAAAGAAAATGGATATGAATATATAAAATGGCATGGAGAAAAAGAGAGAGAAAAATCCGGATGAACAAAATTCAACAGGGATGAAGAGGTAGATAGAATGGGTAGGTGGAAGAGAAGATGAAGAAAAATTGATATCCTTTATTCTTACAAATATAGAAAAAAAAAGGGAAAATAGTCCAAAAAATCTATAGCTTAACTTGGATTTCCCTGATATATTGCAAAAATAGCCAGCTGTAAACAAAGAGATGTTCTGGGCATGCTGCAGTATGTATACTTGCTGGAACATATCCATATGGTGTGGATGAAATCAAGGAGTGTCTCCTTCCATGTCCTCTACTGCTTGCTGAGTTGCTCCTCCTGGTCCTCCCCTCTTCATGCATGGCTGCTCCCCCTCTTCAGAGCGCTGTGCACGACATATTCCTATAAGGCTGCCAGACTGAGTATCTAACTTTAAGTTTCATGATACCCAAAGTGCTGTTTTCTTTTCCTCCAATTCAGTGAATCCTCAACTAGCCATTGATTAATATGAACATTTCAGTCAGAAATTTCCATTCACTTTAGCCCTCCTCATCAGTATGGAGACTGAACATCTGAAGACCATGAAGACTATTGAACCCAAACCCAGTCTATCTGTTTTAGTAATTAGGCTACTGTGCAAGAAGTGCTCCGCCTGTCTGTGGGGTTTTGGTTTTCAGCTGGTGGCAGAACAGGCACAATATCCAGGTTAACTCCTTCAGACCTTGCAGGTGTAGCAATGCCATGTTGCCATCAGCAAAGGCAGAAATGGCTTGGCATTGCAAAAACTTATGACATACACATATGTCAAAGGAGATTTCAAGTGCTTGGAAAATGTAGCATAAAATGCTAGTGTTTCTAGAAGTGTAAATTCTTTCAGATTTGAAGCAACTAAGCAGACTTGTGAAAATGTAGTTATGGATGTAGACAACCCATTTCTGACAGCATCCCATGCCGGGCTCCTGAACCAGTTCAAGAAAGTTGCAAGCTAAAGAAGGTAGGGTTTCTGAGAAAGCTACTCCACCTCTGCCTCCCTATGGAAGTAAAGAATCAACCAAGTATTAGAAATCATCTCGGGTTCCAGTTCATAATTTCAAACTTTTTTTTTTTCTAGCAATTACGTAAAGAGAAAATAAATGAAAACTGGAATTCTAGCATCATTGACTTGGGGCAAACCTGCCTTTCTTCTATCGTAGTCCAACTTTATTTAAGAAAGAAAGCAAATCATCCTAACAAGTTTCACTAGACTTCCATAGTATCAGAGTTGTTTTGTTGAGAAGTCTGGCTCAGTGGTGCTTAAAAAAAATTGGGTGCCCTGTGTGTGTACTATCCTAGACTCTAAAATATTTACTAGGGGCTCTGTGTGTTTAATTTGCCCTGGAGTATAGCTGATATGCTTTAGTTCCAATTTTTTAATGATACTAGAGCTCCTGCCAGTAATTTTTATACCAGCTGCACTGGACTAATTATCTGGTTTTCTCAAAAGTCTATTTTTGAAATAATTATGGCCTTTGAGCATATAATAGACAGAAAGCTTTGGGCAGGCAGGAGTAAAGAACTCAGAAAAGATTAAAAAAAAAAGTCATATCCTTATTACTTCCTGAATCCATAAACCTGTACATAACCTCAAGGTATCTGTCAAATAAAGAGTCTTTCCTCTGAATCTTCCCATTTTCTCTTAGTTACATCTCTGCATATTCTTTTTTTTTAAATTTTATTTTTTGATTGGCCATTACACAATTCTTTTAGTCGAAGAATCTATCACTAAGCACTATTAAATGTATACTGTAGGCACGTTAATGGTGCCTTATGGCGAAGAGTTTCTCTTTTCTCATCTGCTTTACTTAACTGATTAATTTCTCAAGAGCTGAGACTGGTGCCCACGCGTAATGGTTTACTACAAGGCCACTGCAAGGTTGTTTACAGCTTGGAAAAAAAAAAAAAAAGAACAGTCTGCTTATTTGCTAGCTTCTGTTATTTTATAAAAAGGAAGTGAAACACAGAATGTTATGACTTTTTAAACGTTTAATCTGGGACATGTGTAGGGGTATATTTTGAGCTTTGAGCTGGTCTGAGCCACATGACTCTTTTAAAGTTAATGAGGAAGTCACAACTAGAATGGCATGTGATAATCTGAAAATTTACCCCTTACTGCCTCTTTAGATTTTCTGTGTCATGTGCTATGGTAATAAATGGTTCTCAGCATGAGGCTGATTGAAAGGGGTCCTGCTGCATGAAACAAAGAACTTGCTTTTTTTCCTCTATGATCTCTGAATAATGTTATTATTGTATGCAGGGTCAGCTCTGAGCATCAGCAGCATTTATGACCAGGGAACCTGGAATTACAACGGTGTAAGTGAACTTAAATTTATTTTCATAATTTGTCTTTTCAAGTTGTATCTCTGGAAAGGGTCTGAAAAAAAATACTTGGTCCTCTTTTTCATTTTGTTAATGAAGTGCACAGCAGCTCATCTGCCTTGATCGGTTTCAAGACCCATATTCTTAAAAATATTATAAAAAAATCTTCACTATTACAGCTTTGATATTCTAGAGAATATATCAAATTGAAAACAACAATAGCTAGAAGACTCACTCAAAAAGTTTTGCTGTGTATTATATTAGTAGTACTGGACGGTTACTTTTATCACTAACATTATTCACCAAAGTAAGGAGAAACCAATATTTAGCCTTATTTTCAGGGAGGAAAAGGTACAGATGAGGTGTTTATTTATTTTTCTTGATATCTCAAAAAGTTAAAAAATCTAATTGGAATGAGTGAAGTTGTTTTCTAAAATAGCAGTGTTTTGTTGTGGCTTCTTTTCTGCCAAATTCGTCTGAAATTGATAAGAACATGGATAAATCAATGAGGGAACAGTTTGATCAGTTTTTTTCACATACAATTTAAAAAGGATCAACCAATTTGATACACAAGGAAAAAGGCAGGAATAACAGAAACTAATCATAGGAGGGGAGTTATGGTTTTTAAGATGCCTATGTAGCTAAAGGTTTCTAGGTATAGCTAAGATTTTCAAGGCAATATTCTAGACGATCTGATTATAGAGATACTACAGAGAAGAAGCGATATCCACAACCCTATTTCTTTGAGGTCTTAGTACAGTGTGGTGTTGTTATTGCAACTGCAATATGTAAATAGTACAAGACTTGTCTGTGAGAAAAGTTCCCAGCACCCTTTTTAAATTATAAATTTCATTTGCAGAGTTTCTTCTCCTGAAATCTACGGTAACTTAAACCTTTGCTGGTGAATTTGTTAAGTGAAATTCATTATGTAGCTATGTTAAAATTGGGCTCACACAACCAATTAATTTTCTTTTCTATGTATCCTTTCATTCAAAATCTCAAAATATTCTATAAAAAAGAAAATCTATATAAACATCATAGAATCCCTAAAATGTCTGGCAAACTTCATACATGGGACATGTAATAAATATGTATGGCAAATCATAAATAAACTTTTACATAGGAATATAGTATGAATATAGTTCTAAAAACTACTTGGAAATAGAACTCAGTTAAATATTATCTAACTATATGAACCAGAAATGTGTTCCAGAGAGCTATGACAAATAACTTATAAAATATGACTTTTAAGAAAGCTTAAAATGTTAAAACAAGAAGGAATTATCAGTAGAACTGTCACTCTTGTATCTAATATGCACAATTCTTCATCCACAAGAAAATAATAAATAAAAGTTAGTAAAATACCTAATTCAATGAACTTTGATCACTTTCTTGGCTATTTTGTGTTCATGGTGTCATCTCTGTGACTGTTGTCTTATTCCTTATTCATCTCATTAACAAGTCTACAGAGAACTGCACACATGAACAACTGCTAAAATTAAAAAATTGATATGAGCTGCTTAGTGACAAAAATGACCAATCGCAGTCATGGAGTCTGGAACCAACAGCAATCAAAATGAGTGGAAGCAGCCAAAACAGCTTATGGTCTTGGGGGCATTTTAGAAAGGCAAAGTTAATAACTGAAAGATATCTTTGGCATCCTGTTATGGTTTCAGTGAATGCATAGGGCAATACTTTCTTTCAGTTACTTCAGAAGAAAGAGAATTCATGTAGTTTTTTTGTTTGTTTTGTTTTGGTTTGGTTTTGATATAATATGTTAAAATCCTATCTATATACTAAGATATTATAATTATCATTTGAGCCATGTCCAGATAAGCAATTATAGAGCACATGCTCTTTAACCAATTTACTAGAGGCCTGTCTTTACATTAATAAACGCACTCAAGGGAATACATACATTGCAGTGTGGATGATGCGCTTGCACTTTTAACTACAATTTTAGTCAACAAGCAACACCTTCATCATGAGGCTGAGTTAGAAGGCTGAACAGTTTTACGCTAACTCTCTACAGGACTTATTAGCCTAGAATGTACTTATTTATGTGGCTTCAAGTTTGTATGGAAAGGAGGCAAGTGGAGCTTGCATCGCCTCAAAGCACAGATGAAGTTAGCACCTTTCCAAGTCATTGTTTTCCTATCTACTCAGCTGCAGAAATGCATTTTAGTATATTAATTAATTTGTCTAAAATCTGCTGAGAATTGGCTATTGTCAAGTTTTGCATAGGTTCCAAAGAAAATATGAATAGTTGGCTTCTAATGCTTTTCTAGGTCCAATTAAATTTTTTACAGTGCACATTCAATTCGGATGAAACATCATAGCTTAATATACCTGCACATGGCAGCAATTCAGCAGTGTCTTGCTGCTTATCCTTATCCTGCAATTTACTTTGTTCAGGTAGGCCTTTAACAAGTTGTACAGTATGCTTCGAAAACCAGTTATATACTTCAAACTTATTCGATTATATGTTATTTTAATGACCATATGATTTTGTATATCCATTTTTTTTTCTGCAGTGATATTTCATGGTGTTTGTTAACTGCTATATTTTACAGAATGTTTTTGGGTGCTAGGCTGGAAAATCTGACTGCAGGAGATTAGAAGATTCATACAAGTTTACATGAGGGGCTTTAATACCCGTTTTAAAAAAATGGTGTCTGATTAATAAGTTCAATCTTTTGAGTAAGGAAGCTACTAATCAAAAATGTCATATTAAAATATAGTTACACTCAGAAACAGCAGCTGGAGCATTATCTGATATTAAATATATTATACAGAGTTTCAGAAGTAATCTTCTATATCTCGGAAGCTTATGGAGACATAACCGATCCCCCAGGAAAAAATGCATTTTTCTCTTATTATCTTATTTTTATTTATGCTTTTTAAAAAGAGAGAGATTTGTATTCAAAAAACTAATGCACAATTTCATTAATTTGGTAACACAAATTTAGTAATGAGTGTTCTTGCTTTTCAATTTGCACTAATACTCTAAAACTATGAACAAGTTTTTTTGTTTTTCCATTTCTCAAGCTTTTTTATTTGAAACCGATCAGTCTTATTTGTTTTATTTTATTGAATTTTATAGTGTATTATATATCCTATATATAGGGTAGTGCAATAACAAGATGAAACATTGACTAAAAGGTCTCTATTTTTTGTTTTTTGTTTTTTGTTTGTTTTTCTTTTTTGTGGTCATCAGTTTGGCTTGGGAAGAACAGAGGAGATTTGAGTTTAAAACATTGATTTCTTTCAGGACAGAAACCAAATTATGTTTATTCTGCCCATCTTGAAGTTGACTTTAATTAAAGCTAGACATGTTGAAAGGCATGGAGTTGTTCCCCAGGAGCATTTTTGAGAATTATAAGGTCAAATCTTTCTTCTCTGCTGGATTTTCCTGTGCCCTTCATTTAGCCTGAAAAGACCTAATGAAATCCACCTGTGCTTTCTTCTTTGCCATCTCCTATCTTCTCAACTGTGAAGCCACTAGAAAATAGAGATGTTAAGCCAGTTGTACTTAATATATTGGGAAAACTAAGTCTTTGTAAAGTCCATGAACCCCATTTCTTCAGCCAGGAGCCTCCTGCCCTCCTGCATCTTCGCTCATTAGTCTGTTTCCTGGCCTCTCCTTCCTCTGCCACCTTGGATTAAGAAGAGATTGATACCAAACAGCTTCATAGTGAAATATGATTGTCACAAAAATATTCCCTTTGGTGTTCAAGGCTTTAGTGGATATAGAAGAGCTACTATTATATCTTTAATAAACTTGTCTTTGAAACTGTTGAGTTATGTCATGTGAATATTCCCTTGGGTCTTCAGGATTTTAGTGGAGATAGAGGAGCTACTATCACATCTTTAATAAACCTACTTTTCAAACTACTGAGTTATCACCTTTTCCAGTGTGTAATGGTGCTTATATGTGGAAAAAAAATGCCTAGATTGATGGGTTATCCTGAAGAATGGTTTTTGTGCATAATCTAGGCGGCATGTACTCCCCTGGGTTTAGTGTCTGACAGTTTCACTGGCTCTATGCTCACTAGACCAATTTGTGTTCACTTACTCTGCCTGAGAAGCTGGTGACAGTACTCCACAATGACCAGACAATCTTTGGTTTTCACACTTTGCTAGAGCCAGCTTAGGTTTGATTTATTCCTGAAAAAATGTATTGAGTCAGATAATTTCTTATTTTGTCCTTATGTTTTAATAATCCCACTATTTGTTGCATTCACAGAGTGTTTTCTAATTCCATTCAGTTTGGTAAAAAACTAACATCCGGACTTATCCCCGTGATTTTATTTTGTAACCATTTTTCTTTGCCCGTTAGTTTTTCATTTTTAGGTTACATGAATTGAGGAGAAAACATATGTCATTACTTATGTTCTTAGTTCCTGTACAATCTTTTAGATGGTACAGTGAATGCATCTAAACACTGTACTTGATTACTAGAAGGTGTTTTTCCAGAGCATATACTAAACAAGTTCATTTCATTTTCAGATTGTGTTTTTATCCTGTAATCTGTGTTTCATTTTATCAGGATTCACTAATGCACTGCTGTAATATTCCTTACTGAAGTGCTGCATTTTAAAGCAACTGATTTTATACTTTATTTTCTAGAGTTGTCAGAGTATCCAGGAAAACTTTTGTTAAGAAATACAGTTTCAGTGTTTATTTCAAGTAATAAATCATCACATTGAAGATATGATCAATGTAAATTTGAGCCACACATTAACCTGTTTATTTTCCTCTCAGCTTGTTTACTTTGCTTAAATTCTTTAATTTGTATAGCACTTGTGTCTGTTCAGTGTTTCAGCAAATACCTCTCCTTATTCACTGCCTGTGTACAGCTCCCTAGACTTCCCCATGCTACTGTGCACCTGCTGATACATAAACACCACATCTGTAAATAGCTGGAAAGCACTCCTTTATTTCTGAAATTGAAAAGATATTATTCACTTTGGTATCACCATTTTCCAGGATGCAACCTGCATTAATGACTACCAGATTTTGGAACAGCATTTTCAAAAGTGGAGGGGTAAGGTAGTAATGCACAAAAGCTTTAATGAAGATCTGAATTCTGGCTAATGTAACACAATTTAAAATTAGTAACCCACATTCTTAGTTTACCTGATTTGTTCACAAAATTCTGCTAATGCCTGGAAACTGTTAATTATCAGGCTAGCTACTGCTAGTTCTACAGTGATGAAGCTTTTACCTCTGTTGATGTTAGACTAATTGCATTGGAGCAATGCTGCTAAACATGGTTGAAAAATCATGGAGTAAGATTTTTACAAATTGTCAATAGATCTTAAAAAGCATGAAGTGCTCTGTTTACACTAGTTTACCATTTCTTTATCCACAAAGCTTTCATGAGCCCCTATGATTTCTTACCGATTATACAAAATCTTTCAGTACCTTTTAGACAGCCTCTTGCTTTTATCAAACATGTCTGAGTGTATTCACCACTGACTTACAAAATTGTACAGTCAGTTAAATCTCATAGCATTTTTTCTGCTCCATAAGGATGAAGATAGAAACCCTCTTGATCCATGTGCTTATAAAAAAGAACATGAATGTTATAAAAACTGTCATATAATTTTGATATTTGTCTTTTTTTCCCCAAGACAAATACTAATACAAGTCAATGCAAATGAAAAATAAAATCTAAATCAAAAAGAGCCATAGCAATGCTACCAGCAATTTCTGAATGCTTTTCCTTCAAACGAATAGGAATACTTTCTACTCCATTATTTTTGATATTCTGTATTCTAAAATGACTTTCATTGAACATCATAAAATATCACTAAGTCAATAGGAAGGTCTTATTTTGAATCTTTTCAATTAATAGTATAAAATTGTAAATGAAAATCAAGTAAGCTAAAAGGTCTGTCTGGCATATGCTATAGTTATTAGCCACATAATTATGTAAAAAACATGCCGAAAGAAAAAGAGGAACGTTTCAATTTCCAGCACCTCTTTCCACTGAACAATAGCACAAGAGCACATTCTGCACTCTATTGCTCATTAATCAGAGAAATCAGAGAAAAAAATATTTGAGGCAGTTGTTTTGGAGTAGCTGCTATCTATGAGGTTCCTGTCTAAAATTCTCAACCATGATGAAGTTCCCAAAGTGCCCTTATGTCATCTAATTAGAAGTCAATTTATACTGTACTCAGAAGTTCGAATGCAAGTTATAACAGTGCTTCAGTATTCTTTATTACCTAGGCTGTTAGTAGTCATGTATCCACACACTGAATGTGCTAGCAGAAATAAGGCAGCTCAGGCTTCAGTGAGAACAAATATCCTTCCTGTTTCAGAAACTTCAGATATGACTTTGGAAGTCTGTGAAGACGCAGTGCTGCCAGTATTCTAACTAGCTACCTTAATGCCAGTTCAGCTCTAAGTGATTACAATCACACATGGAATGAATGAATATGAATAAGTATGATACATTCTGCTAAAGAAACGTCCTGTGTAGTACTTTGAAAGTGTGATTAACAGATGTATCCAGTTAGAAAGAATTATAAAACTTTTACGGTAGCCTTTGAGATGACTGATATTCCTAGAGACAAGTGAATCCGAGGGAAAGCTTTGATTCTGCACTCCAGAGCAGATGGAGTGATAAGATGATAAGAACATGAAAATAAAAGGAAGGATAAAAAATGTAAAACAAAAAGGAAAAATGTTGATCAAAGGAAAGAGAGACAGAGCAACTAGAAGTTTAAGAAATTTGTAGCATCTTGGAACATAAAAAACTAAAAGTCAGCATAATTACCATATTTACTGTTTGTTGGGTTTTGTTCAAGAAGCATTCAGGAAACCAGGTCAAGGAAGGAACCCAGCTGCCTCAGAAGCCCATGGAATACAAAGAGAAGTTTCCTTTGTTCTCTGGTTTGGATCTGCATCTAACATGCATGTTTAACAATCCATTTAATCTAATTAAAATTGGCACTGAAATAAACTGTAGAGAGAAGAAGCTCTATCCTGCTTTTCCCTTCATGACCAGTTGCTCCTGCCCCATCCCAATCTTCCCTGATTTTTATCCATTTTGAGGGGAGTTTTGGTGATTAGCTTTGCACTATATGTATCTATAGTTCACCATCTACAGCCGGACGTGGAGTGAGGCAAGAGGATGACAACCTGTTTTAACAGTCCATATTTGTTTTTACTGTCTTAAAATGACTGTCATAGCAAATGGCTGTCAATAGGGAGGTCTTTGAATTAGTAAAACTTAGTATAATCTTTACAATAATAGTATAAAATTATAAAAGATAATCAAATAAGCTAAAAGGTCTGTCTGGCATATGCTATAGTTATTAGCTACATAATTATGTAAAAAAACGTGTCCAAATAAAAAGAGGGGCATTTTGACTTTCAGCACCTCATTCCATTGAACAATATCTCATCCACGGAGGAAAAATAGTGGTAGTTTCCAATTAACCTTCAAGCACGTAGTCGCAGATAAAAATCCATCTCATTAATTCAGTCTAAATGTCAATAGAAGTGTGGTTTTTGTACTGAATCCTACATCTGATTGTAAACAGTGTCCAAGAACAGCAGAAGGAAAAGGCTGCTTGGGGAGGAACAGGACTGGTGGTTAGAAACCAAGTATTCCCAGTGGTTTGGATGTCTCTCCAAGGCTCCTTCCCACCATTGCTCTCTGTCATCCTTCCCTTGTAGGGCCTATAGGGCCATGGAAGACTCCCTGCCTAGACACTTCTAGTGCACAAATATAGAGGCTTTTGGACAGGATGAGCAGCTGGGGTAGAGCTGCTCTTCCCAAACTGCCAAGTTTGGGATCATCCTTGGATCATCCTTGCCTGGGTCCTTTGCATCCTGCAGTCTTTTAACCAAGCTAAAGGAAGTAGGGTAAGTGGGAGGGAAAAGGAGAAAAAAACCCACAAACTGTTACTGATGGTGTCAGAATAGCTCCCTCTGGCTATGGTTGCAGTAAAAGTCTTATTAGTGACCAAAATAAAAAGCTATCATGAAACTGTATATAACTATTGACCACATGTAATATATATATACACACACATATATGCATATAGCTGATGGTCAAAGAAGAATCACTTTACCTTCGAAGACTATTTCTTTTTCAGTAAGACTTTTGAAACATAAAAACAAAACAAAGCAAAAAAAACAGGAAAAGGGTAAATGCTATTAAATGTTACCATAAATAAAGTTCTGCCTTAGAGTCTGGGTGAATACTGAAGACAGACAATTACTATGGAGGATATTATTATTATTATTATTATTATGATGTCAGTACTTTTAATTGCATTTGTCTAGTACTTTTTTTCTTTTTTTGTTTATTTAATTATCTGGTAAATGAATCTTGCCACCATAAAGCAACATACAAGTAGCTACGTTATTAATGATTTTTAAAATGAATACTTGAGAACAGGTCACTAGCTACATGCAAAGCATGGGCTGATGTAGAGACACCCTTTTGTCTCTTTTTCTTAAAGTTTTAGGCAATCTCTTAAATCTATTTATTACTCAATGATTGGCATAAACACACTTATTTGCACAGCTGGGATAATGTCTGTACACAGGGACCTAGAGTGAAATATTCTGCAATTGCAACTAATCTATTTTGTCTAAGTGTTTGTTCTCAGAGGCCAATGTCTGTCTGGAAAGTTCTTGTGTGTTAGAATGAACGTTATTTCTTTCAGTGGTTTCTATTTATCACTGTGCTGTGGGACACTACTGGCAATTTAGAAAAGAATAATGCCCTGCAGGTTAGAGACCAACAGCAGGAGCTGCTCCCATAAAGACAAATGTACTAAAGATTTATCTGTTTACCTATGTAATTTTTCCCTCTTTAAAATACCTAGGGATTTTTGTGCATCATTTGCTACTGATTTGTAAGAGGCTGTTGTCTAAAGTGAAGAAACATAGCACCTTAGACTTCTCTTACTAAAAATCCCTCATATTTTGGACAGTTTGAAGGTAACAGAAATTATCTTATACTGAAATATATTTGCAGAGCTCTTAATGAAGCTGCTAAGACATGTAATTACCTTAGTGATCCCAAGTACATTAATGGTTAGAATCTCAGTAGAATCAGAGGGCAGGGAGGGGAAGCAGCTGTCATGTTTCCAGGAGCTATTCCCAAGTACTAAAGATAGGCTATGCATCTCAAACTTCCACTTACAGAAAGTAACAACAAAATTCTAAGAATTTGTGCCGTGTAGAATTAATAAGTTAATTATAGACTTAATTTGTTTCTGTATACCAAGGTGACATATGGAATCCTCATTAAATCTGATGGCATGTTGTTTTCAGCATATTTGGTATTAAAACAACAGTAAGAAGGGAGATAATTTTTAAAATTCAAACGTGTAGAAGTAACATCAAATGTAAATTTTATCGTTTAGCATTGACAGAAAAATTGTATACAAGGAAACAATGTAAATGTTGATCTAAAGTGTAACTTCCATAGGAAATCACATACATAGATGCCTATATATAAAAAGCTGTCAGCAAAAATGCATTTTACAAGGGTAATTAAAGGTATTGTAAATCCCTCTTTGACTGGCGTCGTGAGTTTGCTTAATGGAAGCATTTCTGGTGATGATTTTTGAGTCTGAAATACTGACCGGCCATATGAGTGGTCAGTGTCAGCTGAGATGTCACTGGAACAGGGACTTAAAAAAATCACTCAACAGATTTGAACACTTGGCTTTCTTTGTCAGTTATTGAGTGGTGCCTTGGGGCCTTCCTGAAATCAGGGAACCAGTGTTGTTCAGAGGCTGCTGCTCATCAGTGTTTTGTTAGTGGCTGAATAAAGTACATGGACATGTCCTTCTTCACAAAAGTCTCCTTCAAAAGAAAAGGGTAGCCAAGTTGCTCAGATCCAAAGTCTTCTTGGTGAAAAAAAAAAAAAAAAAAAAAAAAAAAAGAGGAAGTATTAGCTAAAGAAAGTGATATTTTGAAGGATGAGTAAAAATGACTAACCGGGAATGAAGTTAATAGGGAACTTTATCAATCCATGATTGTCATCACAGTGAGGAAGAAACAGCCATCATACCACAATTACAGAAAACACATCTTTTTTTCCAAGTCTTACACTTCGAGCAAAGTAAAAGATGGCTTCAAAAATGAATCAGCAAATAAAATCTCAAAGCTTCTTTCCCTGCAGATAAATATAGGGATAATAAGAAGTTTATGCATTGAAAAGCCAATTTTTGCATTTCCTTGCACATATTGTACCTGTGATGAAGATCAATATGGTTATACTTCTCTTCTGTAGTTCTGAACTGGGTCCTGAACTCATAACCATGAAAATAAGTGGTTGCTCAGTTATTTGCTTCTAGTTGCTTTAATTAGAAGAGCTTTTATGATCCAATATCAAAGACTTTAACCCAATTAAATCTGTTTAAATCTGCTTGTGAATAAGTGTATCAAGCTTTCAACAATTGGTTTATTAAAATTGCTGTTTTTTTGCATACTGCTCCTTAAACTAGAACACTTAATATGGTTGGGTTTTTTTTTTTCCAAGTCCAGTGACTTAATTGATTTTGTATCACTGTGTTGTATTGAATGATTTATGTTTAATTTCTTGGTGCCCAATTAACAGTATAATAGATTATAGTTCACCAGGGATACCAACATGCTTTCTCTGTTGAAGGTGAGAGTCAGTCTTCATCTGGCCTTAAATGGATCTAATCCTCAGCATTTGACATTCCAACTAAATTCCATTCCAAATATTTTTTTTATGCCAAGAGGTCCAAGGACTTCTAGCATCTTTGTTTTAATAGCAGAATTCAAGAAAATAAAAAGTAAAGGCAGAGGTAAGCGTATTTAATGATGAAGTTATAAATTCTTACCTGCTACAGATAATCATTTCAGAAAGTAAGGAGAGGAAAGCATAATGTGATACAAAGAGGACACTTCATAGTGCTTAAGTTCCTATGAAGCAACTTACCCCTATAAAAAAACCAATGTCTTTCCACACACACTCATTTCTCCATCAATGCTATCTTTTCCAGAACAGGAGTTATACAAAATCTCTGGCTTCAATTCTCTTGGCTTCTGAAGGTGTGTAATGAATCGAGAGACTAGGATAGCATTGTAAATGAGTAAGAGATCTATAAGAGGTAGAGAGGAAGAAGTGAGATGATATATCCTTTCCTTTTGAATTAAATGTGCTTCATGAGGTTTATTTTTTAGAAAAACAAGCCTATAGCCATTATCTTTAGAATTCTGTTGGTTTTTTTTTCAGATTACATTTCAAGATGGAATATTTTTGGGGAGGAAGATAAGTGTCTTAACACTTTTCCCAGGGAAATGAGTACTTTGAATGCTAAAAAAAGGGGGTATATATGGTTATTAAGTATATTTTATGGAAGAGAAGATAAATAATTAATGAAATAAAAAGGAATAGAAAGACAGGCAAGAGGACTGGAACTTTCTATGGCAGTGTAATGGAACTATCGCTTGCTTTAAATAATAAATAGTTCTACAAACACTGGAACTAATAGAGTTGTGTTTCCAGATGATTTGTGTTTCATCGAATGACTTTTTAAATGAAGTAAACTAAGCCTGCAGCATGTTTCTTCTTATTATTAAACACTAGGGAACTCATATGAGGAAGGAGAGACAGAAGGAGAATGAAAGTGAGATGATGTCTAATAAAGTTCAAACTTTGATTGAAGCTTTTCCAAGAATTAAAGCATTCATAATCTCTTGCCTATCTTGATCCTTTTGTGTGAGAGTGTGTATCTTTTCAAGTAATAGTTCAGCTCATTCTTCAGTCTCAGTAACTCATTCTGCAGTCTTTCTCTCAGTGTAGGGATTACTACTCCTTCCTGCAGCATGCCGACTAATTTCACAAGTTTTCTGAGAGAGTAGTATCTGAAAAATTAAGCTTTCTCTCCAGCTTGGCAAAAATGGGCTAGTTCAGAAGTGCTGGATAGGCAGGGACTGCCATGCAGTCATGACTGCACCGACTCACGAACATCCCAATTTTCTCCAAATTTTTTATTTAGCCAAAAACATAACCTGTGTGCAAGTTTCACTTTTTTGCTTTTTTTGTTTTTCCTTCGATTTTATCTCCTAGCAACTGAAAGACTTAATTTGGTGCCACTTAGCCCTGGACTATAACATTTCCTTCTGATGAGCTGAGCGTTTTGTGTAGGTTCACTAAAGCATTAAGTCCCCTTCCTGGCCAGCCTGTTACCTTCTTCATGATGGTGCTCCATGTTCATCTGTTCTGTCCTACTGAGCTCACCTTGCTACACAGGAAAAAAATTCTCTGCGCCAGTCTCTCCTGTGTAATGAGGTGCTACTTCTGATGCAGACTTCTGTGCATCCCAAAAGCCAGAAGTTTTGAGAGCTTCTTGGAAACAGTGGTCTATCCCTGCTCTGCAGGGAAGAAAGGAAGCTTCTTGCTTTGAAGAAACGGCTCTTGACAGACAAGGTGCTTCCACTGGAAAATTGAATTTAATGCTGGTAAATTTGAAGTCAGTTGAATTTACCAAAGAGATGTGAGGGCACTGAAAAGAGGACTTCTCAGGAACATTACTCACACTCGGGCACTGCACAAAGCTAAATGTGAGCCCTAGCCCTCAGCTCAAGTGCTCACAGGCGATCTGGGCACCCCAGTGGGCATTATTCCAACTGGGAGATGACTGTGGAAGTGATCCCAGCAGATAGGGCTCCCTGAAGGCAATGACCATGCACAACGACTGTGAGTTTTTTGGGCATTGTGACCACTAGCACTGTCATTTCCATCTGACCTCGAGCCTGTCTCTATTTTCGAACTCCTGCTCCCTGCTTAAGAAAAAAAAAAAAAAATCTCCTGCCCTTCTGCACCTCCTTTTCCCTTTTCACAAACAGCAGATTTCCTCCCTCTGTTGCCATAACAACAGACAGCAACCTGGCCCAGGCTGGACAGTCCTGCCCTTTTCATTAAAAACCCTACCTCGTGTGAAAACATTTGTATCTCTTTTTCTGTTATGAATCCTTTTCCCTCTGGCTTTAACAGGAGAACGACTCACTCTACCCTGCACGTCACCACTGTCCTCTCTTGCCTTCTCTCAAAATGTGGTTTTCAGACACCGGGGAATACGGAGCTGATGCTTAGTTATCCCTTACAGAGATCCCTACATAATGTACTCAGAAGGGCATGTCACTTGGCAAGCTTCCCTGCACCAGTATGTTCATCTGGCTGTCCTGGCACTCCTTTTCCGAGTCACCCCGTGGCAGGCATTCCTCCAGGCGCAGATGAGAAGCGATAGCGAGACGTAGCTATACCCAGGCAAAAGAATAAGGCAACGTAGATGGCTGTGCCAGAGTTGTCATAGCAGATAGTGGCATAAAAAATCTCTTCGTTTGCCAAGTAATCAGTGAAGGGGAAGGACCGTCAGACTGAGAGAGACCTCCAAGGTCCCTTGGATTATTCTTGCCTTGCCATGGGCAGCAAACATATCATATAAGTCTGCAAAATACCAATGTAACAGTTTACATTGAGAGTTTACATATTTTATGGAGCAGTAATTTCTCACGTGAAAAACACTGCAGATACAATACTATTGGGATGTCTAAGAATATTTCATTTTAGCTTGCAATTTACATGTTAGTTGGACTTTCATGTTGATTGCTATTTCGGGAAGCAAGTTATGGGAAAATGCATATGGAGGAAGTTGTCTTTGGCTGTGTCTCTTCTGTATTATTACAGTGTACGTGGAATTGCCCTGGCAGACAAATTTTTGAAAATCCACAATGTTTTGTACTTGGAGAAATATTCACAGCGGTGAAAAGGCAGAAAACTTCAGTATCAGAGAGGCTTCTTTTCCTTCACAACCTAGATAACAAATGCTGTAGAAAATCTCTAACATATCACAGTCCCAGTCTGACAGGGTATTACTGGCATGGAGTTCACTTCCTTATATTCTCTGCTTGCAGAGTTTGTTTTTGTTTTAATGAAAGTAAATGTGAAATTTTTGCAGGCTTTTTTATTGTTGTTTCTATCCCATCTGTTGAGTATCTCATACTCAGCAACATAACCCATTTGATCACCTAGCTAGCTATATATTTTTTTTTAATATCAGAAACATTAACATTTAACAGCCCAGCATTAACTTTACTCTGAGTTATTGGAGGAGCATCAAACAGAGAATAAGGCAAAACATTCAGTGTTATGCAATCTGCTAGAGAGTCTGTTATGGGGTCTCTAGAGGCATTAATTTGGAAACTGCAAAATGACTACAGTGCCACTGAGAGCTATATAAAAGACTCAAACCCTGAGTCAAAACATCTCTGTCCCCCAAAATGAGCCTGACAGCTCTACCTCATCCAGCGCCTCAGACCTAAGCACTGTTAACATGAGTTTCTCTTGTTGATAATAATGTTTAACAGGACTCCTTTCCGAGATGGCCCAAACATATCATGCCTGGCTCTTGCTGAATCGCCTATGACTACTCTTCTATCTGAAGATATCCATCTTCAGTTTCAGAGAAATGGAATATGATTGTTATGCTGTTTTTACTTTGCAACAGGAAAAAAGGAGTTCATCTGATGTTTCACTGCATTAATAGCATAGACCTGATAACAGGGAGCAAGAAAGAAGGCACAAAAACTTACTCAAGGAAAGCAGCCAGAAGAAAGATGCAAATAAAATCAGGCAAATAGGGATTTTGACTATTCCTCTAGTATTTATTGAGTGAGGAAATTAAAAACTGTATTTTTTTTTGCTAAACTAAATTGAAAAAAGCCATGTGTAAAATATGCAGATTTTTTTTTCAGACCAGAATATTATATTTTAAAGATAAATTGGCTTTTTACATTTTTACGTTTAAATGTAAAATGTAGATTACAACTGTTTTTAGTAAATGTCAAACTAAATTGTCCTACATCTTTTCATGCAAAGATAATTGTGCCAATTTGTTAATCATTTGTCATCTCCACTGGCAAAAGAAATTTGCAAGCCTACTGTTGGACAAAATGATGAAAAATATTTTGTTCTAATATTGATTCTAGAGAGAGAGGTAAGAAAAGGAGCCATGAACAACTCCAGTTTACTTTACTGGTCTGTACTTGATTTGGATTTTTAGTCATGGATGACATAAGTTTTGCATTTGCTATTAAAATATATCATGTCTCATGCCACACTCATCAACAGTTCATTGAGTTGACTGGCCTCCAATGTACCTGTCACCCATCACAATTAACTACAGTTACTGTCACAAACAATTTAGTAGATACACATCTGTGCTCACTCAGTCAGTCCCAGCTGTGAAGTGCATATGTCTCATTTGATGAACCAGCTCAGCTATAGGATTCAAGGAAAAGTGCTAAATACAGTGACCTGTGCCAAATACAACAGTGTTTAATCTGTTTACAAGTGGATTGAATTTACATGCCTTCCACATTCTTGCAGGCTTCAGAGATGCACCAAGTGCTGCTGTGGTACTCTATTTCCCTGAAAGCTCTCCCTTGTTCAAAAAAAAAAAAAAAAAAAAAAAAAAAAGATGCTCTTGGAATGCGGTGGTATAAACAATAGGTCTGCTAATTATTACCACTGGTGTGAATAGACTTGACACATGGTTGCACTGGGAAAATGCTGAAGTATGTATACATTTATCTGCCTGCATTGCTGCTATATTTAATCTTTGTGCTGAGCTCAAAACAATGATTCTTATAGGAACTAATATTTTAAATAAAAAGTGGCAATCCATAAATTTCAGCTAACCAATTTGCTGAATAATTAGAGGTACATGCACAGTCAGTATCTGATATGGAGACATAGATTCAAAACTACTGCTAATATTCATCTCTTTGATTAAGAAAATGTTTTTATTAAAAATAAAACAACTTGAAATCTCATATGATCTATTAGGAGATCAAGATTTTAACGTCTGTGGAGCATATTTTATAAGCATGCTTGATGTATCAGTGCCTTTTATGTTTTGCAGTCAAATACAGCTGTGCAAAAATTATCAAATGAAAATGGTAGTATTTTGTAATTCGCTTGTCCAAGTAAAAGCAATTAGGCAAGTCACAAGACAATGAGCATTTAGTGCCTCTGAATGCCTGCCTGAAATGAAAAGCACAGTGTGATATTAAAAGGGGTTGTATTTACTGTTGCTAAAATGTTCAGGCCATTTTTTTTTAATGTATTGAAACAACTTCATCTGATTCTCCAGTTGTGCTGGTCCTTAAATCAAATATGCATGCTCATGGTGAGTTTTGAGAAGGCCAGACATTGCCTGACTTATTTTAAGAGATATAAAGTACAGTGCTTTCTTTTAGCTCTATCAGCTCTCCCCACTTTCAAATGCTACACTTCTGGAAAGAAAATTTATTTAAGTATTTAAGTATTGCCATTTAAGTATTGCCCACCTTCAGGAGTAAGTTACAGGGTAGTCGGGAGAACGCAGAGAGTTTGTTGGGTATGGCAGGCTGGGATATGCTTGTTCTCGGAAATTATGTATCAAGCTTGTCTCCCCAAGCTTGCTTGCTCCCTTTGGGTTAAAGCAGCAGTAGAAGGATGCTGTTTTATATGGTTCTGGCGCCCATCTTTAGAATAGAGACACAGACAGACTTAGTAAAGATATTGTTAGCAGTTCTGCAAAGAAATGCTGTAAGCATATTCTTCATCTACTATTTTTTTTCTCCTTGGTTCAGATTAGCCTGTGTAACAGGTGTTTCATGGTTTTCATGAATAAACCTCACTGAAAATTGCCCAGAGCTAGCAGATATATAACAAACAGAGTCACCCTGGGGCCACATGAGTAGTACCAAAGGAAAGATGACTCCTCTCTGTCATCTGATGACTGCATGGATTGATATCTATCACGGAGCAAGAGCAAGGTGCAGTGATGCAAGAGAGAGCTGGAGGTGAAGGTGGTCAGTATGTACAGGTGTTTTTCTGATGCGTCGGCTGAGCCCTTGTCTGTTGTAGCCTGCCTTTGATGGGACATGCAATTTTGTTGCCTGTGTCTGAACTGAGAGGAAATGCACTTCCTTCCTTCTACTGTGAAAATGTACTTAAAGGACAAGTGGAAAGCTCTGACAAAAACTTACATGTAAGTAAAAGCAGTGAATCAAAGAGATCCCCAAACATGAAGATTGAAGAGTGCAGCAGAAGCTCTCTCTCAGATGTACTTGTTCCTATTGCATGAAGAGACATATAGGACTTGATAAAGTTTTCAGAGACCATAAAGTTGCTTTCCTCATTTTTTTCTTCTAAATCCTAAAATAAGAATTGCATATTTCCTAAGAGATTCAGTATACCAGTAGTTTCTTGGTTCTTCTCTGCTACATCATCCCACCATAAAATAAAAACTTCACCATCTCAAGTAAACAATTGGTCACATAATTCAAATAATATACACAAAAAATAGCCTTCTATGCTAGCTTAGTTTTCATAATAGGCCAAAATATGTTTTTAAAAAACGCTGGATAACCATTTCATAGACACACCTTAAATTGTTCATGGGAAGATTTTGGCAGAAAAAGAACCCGTAATCCTTAGCATATTGCTAAGAATTTAACAATTTAACAAGAATTCTTCCTTGAATACATGTACCATAGATGCAATTGATTAAATGCAAGTGATTAAAAATAACTGTTTAACACATTTTATTCATTTTTACTTATAAAAATATGTCAAAGCACTGATAAATTATGAGGAGGTGGACCTAGAAAATGGTCCATGAATTGTTATATCACATTAGGTGGTGCAACAGATTATTTGAGATCTTTTCTGGTGCAGTTCCAATGTGTATAAATCTATGAGCTGGTCTTTTATGCCATTTATTCTAGATAGAATATTAGTAGGCAGTGCTCCTGACAGAGAATTTAAGATGAAGCACTTGTTCCTTTCACCATATAAGAATGTACTTTTAACATATATAATATGGGTGCTAAAACCCTGGGAAATGTGGAATGGTAGAAAATTTCCTGAACTGTTGGCAGTGGGTGTTCAGAGGGAAAAGTGATTATGCGCCAAGATCTCTACATACCTCATCCTCTTCATTTGCTGCATTTCCTTTTTCCCCGTTAATGCCCTCTATTTGCTGTAGGTCTTCCTGAAAGTGCTTCAAAACAGCGGTATGGGCTCATTAACAGGATATATTTGCTTTTGCAGATACAGTGGCTGTTTTCATCCATGTATTCCGGCCCCTGTTCTATAAAGCAGGAGTCACTGTGGCAGTGTGGCAGCTCTGAAACTTTCCCAAACCTAACATTGGGTATGAGACTACTGCAAATTTTTGACTTTCAGTTCCTCTGTTTTTGAAATGAAGTGTACCTAACTCTATTCAGGCAGCAGTAAGTGAGTCTTCTCCTTTTAAGTTAAAGGAACTAAAAATTCACTGGAAAACAAGCAGCTTTATACTTTTTCCTGTTTCAATTACAACTGTTATTTCAAAATGAGAATGAGAGACATGAAGAGAGAATAAAGTTACAGTTTAAATTCCCTAATTGGTCCAATCCAATTAGTATGACTAAGATGTATAAAAATATGGCCCATTGCAGTTCAGGCTAAAATCCTATGATCTGACTTGTTATCCACAGTATTTATTTCTATGGCATGCACATATAGAACGTATATTGTTTTAACTCTGTAAGAGTAATTGATTCTTTCCATTCAAAGTATATTTTCCACTGGAAAAAAATACAACAGTGTTACTGGTCTATTATACTTAGCACCATGTCCCATTGTAAATTGGCACTAATTAAAAGACTGGGAATAAACTGGAGGCAGAAGAAAGAAAAAAAATCATATGAGTAGACATCAAAATATATTTACCTCCTGCAGCATCATGACTACCAAACTTGAGCTGCATACCACTAAATATCACAAATAAGCTCTCTGGGTTACAACATGCCTGCCAGTAACAAAAGCTGTTAGATCTAACGCGCTTCTGGTGCAATTTCTTATTAGCTAATGATGTCAATAATTAAAGTTCAAAGGAGTTTACCAAATTGGGAGACATTAGAGTTGCCCCATCTGTTCAGCAAAGGACAGGGAACATTTTGTTTATTTTATAACACAAGTACAGGCTGTGAGAATGAGTTCTGTGTCAATATCATGGAGGCCATGATGGACAGTGCGTTTCTGGGGATTTCTACAAACCATGCTTGAATTCTGAGGCTGGTGGCTTGAGATCTTGAGGCATCAGTTACCTGAGAGCTGCAATGTATATTCAAAACTCCATGCAAAATTTAAATTATACTGCAAGTTGAAATAAGGGGAATAATATATATTAAAAATTAAAAGAATGTATTTCCTACTTTATTTTATGCTTTTAACTTATTTTTCATAACACTGTGGCATTCAAAATGTAAGGATGCATTGTTCAGTTAGGTATCTTTATTATGCTTGAAAGTTATTGCAAATCTGCAAAGGTATATCTATTAGCTGAAGGTAAAAGCTATTACTCTCAATAACAACAATAATAGTACCTAGATATAATATTAAAATAATCATTACAGGACAGTTTGCAGAGTCATTTAATAAAATTGAAATAGAATCAAAAAGATCATAAAACCTGTCTTCATAGACAAGTGAAGAAAAATAAAATCTGAGAAAAAAATGTTCTAAACAGAACAGTCAGTACTTTTTACACCAACATTCACTTTAGCCTTCCTTTGTGTAGAGCACAAGGGTACATATAGACTGTGCAAGATAACTGAAGGAATTAGACTAAGCTACAACTTCTTAGGAAAGAAAAATTGTGATAATTGTGTGGGGAATAGCTGTTTACCACAGCATAATAATGCTTTTGCATTGCTCTTGCATTACCCTTGCAAGAATTAGTAATGTCGCCATCTACTTTTCTGTGAACTTTTATTTTATGCTCTCCCAGGTATAAATGTTCAGCATCTGAAAATTTACAGCATTATTCAAAAAGCAACAAACAATAGAAATGTTCCTTAGGACATCACTGTCCTCTATGGCAACCTCTTTAAGCAATAGAGCTGTCCCTCCAAAAATTTTGGAAGGGTTACCTTGGAGAGACTCCATTCCTGAAGCAAGGAGCCAATTCTGATGGAATGTTTTTGTAAAAAGATGGGCAAGGAGAGAGGAAAGATCCCTTTGGGCCTTTTGCCAGGAGAGAGGACACCAGAACTATTTCGCATGGCAGAATAGAAAGGAACAGCAGAAATGTTTAGATCTTGGGGCACATGGCTATGAAGTGTCGTTCCTTCAGGACAACTTTCTTTCCTACTCCCATACTAGAAAGAGAAATCCACAGAAATCTTTTATAACCCAGAATATAAATGATATAAATGATTAGTAAGAAAAAAGAAGTGTATTACTGAGCAATAATGTGTTTCTGATGTATTTGAGGCGTATGTCATATAGATGTGAGACAGAAACTTTGGTCTATAAACAAATACTGTTGAATGAAATTCTTTGCTGGTGTTCAGGGAAGCTTTTTTTATTATTGTTATTTTTGTTTTGAATAGCTAACCATTATAGTATGAAAAATATCTGCATATCTAGTTAAGGTGAATATATACCTCTCTACTAAAAGCTCTGTCTTCTGTGGCTCTGCGGAAAGTCTCTAGGGACTGTATATTGTATCACAAAACCATTTGTTCTATTTGTGATTCTTGATCTTTCAGGAGAATCTATATTGAAAATAAGGAGGGAATGCTCTTTTTCCTCTTTCAAATGTGTTATAGGAATGAATATTTGTTATAATAGCTCCAGTTTCTTACATAGAGAGATTCCAGTTTTGCTTCTTATGTGATTTATCTGGTGTTGCAAGTAATATCAGATGATTGCAAATGTTTTTATAATGAAGTTAAGCTTCTTGGAATTCTTGGATGCATTAAAAAAGAATAGGTCCAAAGATAGATGACAGAAGTTTAACAGAACTATACTATAGGCTAAACTACTTGAAATAAATCTACAAACTGTACAATTATCAAACAATTAACTTTTTGGACTACATCGTGATCTACCCTCAGGGTAAAATAGACCAAAACACCTGTTAAAAGTCTAAAATCTAATTTTACTTAATGGCATTTATTTCCTTAATTTGCTTAATTCTTGGGAAAAGCTGTGATGAGGAAGAATATTTTAGTCCCATTGTGGAATGAAGAGCCAATTTGTTCCAGTTCCTTTCAGTGTATATAGTGTACTTAAGCACAAAGTGGAGTTCGTCTGCAGATGAACTGTGTAGCTCCAGGAACTTGTTGCTGGGACTACAACACACAAATAAAACTCTTGTGCGTGTGCTCCTGGAAGGGACCCTTGCACTTCAACTGGGAGGATTCTAATGACTTAGGCCAATAAAAGTCACAATAAATTACATCAAAATCATACCAATTATTCTCTGAATGAATTAGAATCCAGATCAGTTCTAAAATGTCTAAAATGGACAGCAAAGTCCATTTGGCACAGAAAATGAAAAAAGATTATTTCAAAATTAATTTTAGATCTGTTTTACTCGGTAATGTGTTAGAAACCAACTTTCCTAGAATACTTGGGCCCATCTGCAGTGTTCATCTTGCTGTATTCTCATTGACAGTTTAGTTGAGCTTTCCTGAGTAAACCTTAAATATTTTGATTTCACAAATCCTGCTCTCCATTTGACATGAAATGACCTAGCAATCCAATGTTGCTTCTTATAAAATAAAATGACATTAGAACAGACTAGGAAAAAGCAAAGTTGAAATAATTTTTTCTTTGGCATTATTCTTCACTATTCACTTGAAAATCCTAGAGGAAAGGGTTTTTTTTTAACTCCATAAAGCTGTGTAGAAGCTAAATGTATGTAAAAGACATGCTTTTCAGAAAAGCACTGGCCCAGGATCAAGTATACAAATGACCAAAAAAAAAAAAAAGGGGGGGGGGGTGTGAATATGTTATACCTAAACTAGTTCTGTACCTAGAACTTGCTAGTCACATGGACATCTAGTTATTGTCCATGTCAAGGGAATATTGCAGAGGACCTGGGCATGAGCAATGTGAAAATGAAGTCGTAACACCTGGGCTCCCATGTATAATGCAAGGGTAACACGTAACTAACAGAAGAAAACAAATCACATGTAAATGAGTCCCAGATCATTCATCTGTAATAACAATTAAGTTCAATTCAAGGTTTATATTTCCCCACTCACCCACAAAGCTGACTTGAGATTATTTTTCTCCTTTTTTCAAAACAACCACATGCTGTATTAGCTGAATTATATTGTCACATAGAAATAAACACTTATACTCCCTAATGATGACAATCATTTCCTAGAGAACAATAGCTTCAGTTGCATTTACTTTTTTATATAAGAATGTATTTTTGTTTATAATAATCAGCAATTAGTTCTGGCAATATCCCCATGGCTCCCCTGCCAGCTGGAAGGAGAAACAATTATGTAGTTGGCACTTCTTTTAGGACAGCAGCTTAGAAGTCACTGTACGAGAAACCACCTTTATCGGGGTGTTTTAGTTTTTTAAGGGACAAGTTCCCAAATTTGCCTCAAGCAATCATTTTCACCCTTTGTGATTCAGTCCAGAATCGAATGACACTTACTTGATAGTCAGAAGGTGATGTTTCCATCAGAAAGTAAAATACGTATTGAGAAGAGAGCTTCATAAGGCTTCAAGGGATTTACCAATAATTTCTACTTGACGATAGAAGGGAGAAATGGGAGAGGTCAGAAGTCTGAGGAAAATGTATATGGGTAAGGATGTAAGTTATACCTTCTATTGAAAGAATACCTGAATGCTAGCCCTGTTTTCTATAATATGGCTTAACTGACATCAGCTTTGATCATAGAACTTTCTAGATTGGCTGCATGCACAAGGCAGAAAGTATCAACTCTGTAGAAAAAAAAAAAAAAGAATGCTATGATCTAACAAAAGAAAAAAAATAAAGGGATTAGATTTAAAAAAAAAAATGTAGAAAATTGTAACTGCTATCATTATTAGCTGGCTGATTTCCTTTTGGCACCATAGTAGATCCTCAGGGAAGAATTGTGGGATGAAAACACAGTATGATCTCTGGCACGGAAAATAGGCAAAAAGTTGATTGTCGAGGATGAAGAATACAAGAGAACAAATCTGACATTGGTGTCTGGAACAAGGAGTTGGAGAAACACCCTCAGAAAAAGAGATTATGACACCAGAGTAGGGATAATAGGAAAGAATCTTGAGAAAAGGATCAAAAAATATATTATGCAGAGGGGAATGAGGTGTTCATGGAATATTTCAAATGCATATTAAGATAAACATATACTTGAAATGACTATATATTTAGTCAGGAACATCACTTTCTAGGTAATACAACAGCCATTTTTGTACTGAGTGTAGTAGATTGTGTGTGTGTGTGTGTGTGCGCGTGTGTAAGCTGTAAGGCAACTTAAGGGCTTGTGTAGGATAAAGAAGGGGTGGGGCAAAACTATAGCACAATTAAAACCAAATGTTATACTGTTATTCCTATGGACTGAGTCTGTATTACCTCTATGTTACAAGAGGACTTCAGCTGTTTGGTGATTTAACAGAATGCCTTCAAGTCTTAAGGTGTCAGCCTGTAATGTGGCAGGAGATGCCAGGAGTAGAGAATATAAGATGTATATTAATGACCAACCCACAGCAGGGAAGATGTATCTAAATCACTTAAAGCAATATAAGCCATGTATCAGGAGCTGCAACTGATATAAAGAATGATGCATCATAGTAATATAGACAATCCACATAAGATACCTGGATTCTTATCTTCATTTAGTGGTCTTTCCTGCTCAGATGGCAACATATTGCAGTCCCAGTGATAGCTCACACAGATTACTTTGGACAGTTTGCTGACAGTCTGATTCATATCTCCAAGTTTTTCTTTGCATCCAGGGGGATGAAATTTTCAAAGTACCTTTTCAAGTAACTTAGGAACTAAAATTCCTTTTAAAACAATGTAAAGACTGGCTTGGGAACTAGGCACCAACACATCTTAACAAAGCTGTCTCTGAGAAACTAATCTCACTGTAAGGGAATTTGGGATGCTGAAAGACACAAATAACTTTGAAAATTTTACCCATAAACGTGCAACAAAAAACTTATAATATTAGGGCATTAATCGTGATGCTTATCTGCCATTTCTTCAAGAAGACTATTTGTGTGGCCACAAATTGTAAGACTGTAACAGCACAGCTTTCTGCCAAATTAATAAGGCCTCTGGTGAGGCCTCACCTGGAGTACTGTGAGCAGTTCTAGGCTCCCCAGTATAAGAGGGACGTGGAGCTCCTAGAGAGGGTCCAGAGAAGAGCAAACAAGATGATTAAGGGAATGGAACATTTCTCGTATGAAGAGAGGCTGAGTGAGCTGGGCCTGTTTTCTCTGGAGAAGAAAAGGCTGAGAGGGGATCTGATTAATATGTATAAGTTCAGGAAGGGAGAATGCAGGGAGGAAGGGGACAGGCTGTTTTCACTGGTGGCCAGTGATAGGACGAGGGGTAATGGCCACAAGCTGGAGCACAGGAAGTTCCGTCTCCAGGTGAGGAGCAACTTCTTTACTGTGAGGGTGACAGAGCAGTGGAACAGGCTGCCCAGGGAGGTTGTAGAGTCTCCTACTCTGGAGGTCTTCCAAACCCGCCTTGATGCCACCTTGTGCCACATGCTGTAGGTGTGCCTGCTTGAGTGGGAAGGTTGGACTAGATGATCTCTAGAGGTCCCTTCCAACCTTGAATATTCTGTGATTCTGTGTTTCTGTAATAGATCCTGTCAGGAAAATTGGCTCAGATTACACTGATGTAGCTAAACTGCCTTCGTACTGGAGCTTGAAACTTAAGAGTATGGGTCTACTTGAACTTTGCAACTACGCTTTCAAATAATTACACATAGAGTTTATATTATAAATATAGAAATCCATGTTGAATGGATTGATTAAATTCTCCAGTTGAAATTGTTGAAATTGTTGAAATTTTTGGAATTCTCCAGTGAAATGAAATGGCTGAGTATGCATAAATGAAAATAGAATGGAAAAACTGTCAATACAGTTTGCTGCTCTAATAATACCTCTCACCTTGCCTAGCATTTAGTAAAGAACTGGGTATTTTTGGGTGTTTTCATATTGGCCAAACCTCGACATGCCAAAGCCTACACATGAAGTCCTCCTACACATTGGCACAACTTCACTTTCCACAACTTCAAAACAGATGTCCTAAGAATCATACAGTTCTGCAATTGTGTCCCTTTCACTGCCTTTTTTTTCCGCTTTTACTCAAGTGTCTAATGAGTCTGTAGCTGATGATATTCTGACAAGGTCACAGCTACTGCAGATTTCCATGGGCATTATATGGACAGAATATAGTTCAATTCATATATATACATAGCCCTTAGAAAGTGTCAGCTGTTATGTGTCATAGTAAGAAATAAAGGATCCATTACATTTGCATCGTATTCTGCATCCTGTGTTTGTATTGTAGGCAAAATAGCAAAGGATTCACTGAATTGCTCTCTTGAATTCTGCCTTGAAATCTGCCCTGCCATTTCTCATTATATAGGATTTACACAATAATAAATACACTATTAATCATGCCATAAATACCAGGCCAATCAGAATTAGTGACAGAATAGAAGCGCTAGGCAAAGATTTAGTTTGCTTCCAGAAATAATTTAACTGTCCAGATGTTTAGCCACA
Organism: Nothoprocta perdicaria; assembly: GCF_003342845.1. Lineage (NCBI taxonomy): Eukaryota > Metazoa > Chordata > Aves > Tinamiformes > Tinamidae > Nothoprocta > Nothoprocta perdicaria. The sequence continues at coordinate 822,484 of NW_020455506.1, forward strand.
GATAATTAGTATAGTCATTAAGGTTTTGCAAAAATGGCCAAAAGATTGTCTGCGAAAATGTAGGAAGCTTTTCTTAAACTTTCATTTCAAGACTTGGCTGCAGCAGAGATGCACTGATTCATTCTAGCCAATGTTATTTCTGTATTCCTATCATTTTTGTGTTTCTTTTTCTGCTCTTTTTTTTGTTTGTTTTGTTTTGTTTTGTTTTGTTTCATATAGGAGAGAGAAATGCCTTTAAGAAAAATAGACCGATACTTCTCTTTATCTTTACTCTTTATCTACCTTTTAACCTTTCCCGTTTGCTTTTGCCTTTCCCTCTCATTTCACAGTCACTTGCTCTTCTAAGAAGTCACTAAAATTCACTCATTCTTTTCACTTCCTTCTTCTGTCACTCCTGCTTTCCTTGCATCCCTAGGCCAAAAGTTGTTGCATGAAAAAATGATTTCAACCTGATTTTGAGGATAATTTTTTTTACCTAACTCAATAGAAATTAGTGATGCGTACTTCACACCTGTTTTGAACCTCTTATCCAACATAACTGATGAACAGACTGGTATTATGCAGCAGGTTTTATTCCCTTAGTGGATAGTGTAGTATCTCAATGGCAACTTCAAAAAGTATAGCACAATGAATACAAAAACAAACCCTACAACCTAGGACAGGAGGAAAAAAGTGTGGCAACATGGCTTATTTTTCCAGATAAATGGATTCAATAAGAAGATACTGACATTTCAGCAATAATAGGAATTATAAAAGGCAGTCTTGTCAGTTATTAAATAGTTACAGTAATTATTAAGAGTATCTAGAAGTGACTAAGACAATGTATCAAAAATAAATACTAACAAATATGTACTTTTGAAAAGCCATCAGACTGTGAACTGATTTTGTAAAAGAGTGAAAGAAAGAAACCAATGAAACTTGGGGGAATATTTTGTGGGTGTGGGACAAATATTCTAATTGTTCTTTAATATCCTCAGATGATGGATTTTGCCTCTAACAAAGTGTTGGCTTTGCACTGAAAGAAATAAATTTGACGCCTGGTGGCAAAAGCATCTGTTGAGATGTACTTTGTAAATACATCTTTAGGTACAACTTCGCTGTGCCAGACTGGCAAATTAAAATAAAAATCTGGATTTCTGTCATTAAAACTAATTAGCAAGTAGAGTGGGGTTTGGGAAAGAGGCCCAGATGAGGTCAACTAATGTGGTAAAAGAATTTTTTAAATATGTAAAAGACCTGAAAAGTAAGTAATGCAGTGTCAACAGTTCTTTCAAGTTTCAGTAAAAGAAGCTCACAAGCAAATAATATTCATACCTTTTGAAGAAAAATAAAAGCCAATAACTTTTCTCAAGTTCGTATAAAATATCAATCCCTGCTGAGACTGTAGTCTGTAGTAACCACAGTGATTGCTTTAAGAACCTTTTAGCCTTTGATCTCATTTCATCATGGACGGTTATATAAAAACACTTTGATTCAACTAATGATTACTTTTCCCCCAAACAATTTAAAGAACCATCTGGATGTTCTCTAAGTAGAATAGAATGGAGTAGAATGAAGAGAGATGCAGAATTGTAACATACCCAGAATGCAAAAGGACATCAATTATTAAAGAATAACATCTATCTGCAAAAAGATGAGTGAGGAAAATACTGTATTGCTTTCACCTTCAAAATGTATATCAAGGTTGCCACCCCATTCTGAGAATGCTCAATCCTCAGCAACATTCTCCATCATTTTTAAAAGCTCTTCAGCTCAATACAATCTTCCTGGAAAAATCTGAGAAGGCAAAACTCTCAGTTTATGTTCAAAAGTCTCATAGGTTCTTGTGAATTTTGCCAATAGCAACATTTATTGTGAAATAATTTAGATTCATCTCTCATGCTGTTTCTGAAAAAGAAAACTGTATTCTGGACTTGCTACGCTAAGAATAGTCCAAAATTGTTCTTAGGAAAGCATTAAACGATGATTATAGCATGTGCTAACTGATAACTAAGACCAGAGAATAGATTCAAAAATGTAGCTCATTATATAAATCACTTTTCTAAAACTAGTGGTCAAAGTCTCAATCTTGGTATGACCTCCTGGAGATTTTCATCTTGGAATGAAAGCCCATTCCGCTGTTGCATCTTTCATCTACAAGGATAAAACTTGAGTAGGCAGATGGAAGTAAAGCAGACTTGCAGCTTTGTGGGTCAGCCACTGAAAGAAACTCATGCTGACATGCAAAGCATTAGCACTTAGGGGAAAATTTGCTCACTATACATGTACTATTATATTCAGTTAGATTAGAAACTTCTATATTTAGAAATACATGCTCCAGTAAGGCATTTTGTGGAAGGAGCATGAGTAAGTATTCACCACTGTAAGTATAGCTTGATCTATAGCAGTGAGAAAGAAGAGAATGACTAAACAAAGATATCTAAGAACAAAGTAAAACTAAAGAAGGTGTATTAGCTGTATGTCCTGGCCATTAATTTCCAAAGTTACTGCTCTTCAAGGAGATATATTTCAGGGAGCTGTTTGCAGAAACTGCAACAATTTTTCTTCTTCAGCTGTTCTACAGAGATTTGATTTGGAATACACAAGACAAGAAAGAAGATGAGATCAAAGACCAGAAAGTTTCTTTCATATCAATTTCACATCTTCTCTTCATAATATTAAATGTGCCTTCAGCATATATTTGTCCTCAATATCCCTCCCTAGGCCGTGACGCATACGGGCAATACATTTCAGGAGCTGGTATAGACATTATCATCCTCAGGAATAGATCTGTAAAAAGCTTCAGCCAGAAAAGAAAGAATTAGAAAAATGAACAGTTTGTACTTAATTGATGCTGGCTGTGGGCATTACTAAGTGAGCCATGAATGAGCGTGTTCTTCTTATGACATATTTTGCTAAAACAGACATGCAAATTTCTCTAGACATTGAATGCTGGTCTCCTGTTTGTTTGTTTGTCTGTTTGTTCTTTTGTTTGTTTGTTTTATGCACAATGATATTTATTATTGATTGGAAATATAATGTTTTTAATGACAAATAAACCAATGCAATCCTAAAGTCAACAGCTGACAGAAATGAACAAGTAGAACACAATGAATATATGAATAACAATGGGAACTATTATGCACAGTTTTATTCTCTTACATGCTTAAGCTCAGGAAATACGTGATTACATCTCTCTGAGAGTGGCTGAGCAACCTCTGCAAGAATTTCTTAGGACTATGTCTAAGTGCTAAGTTAGTGAAAACAAAGTAACTGTCTCAAAATTTAACCTTAAGTGTGTATATGTGTGTGTGCATGGGCTTTTTCCCAGCTGCCAAATAAAGGACAAGCTTATCAGAGAGTTTCCAGCTAGTCAGGTTGTAAGATCTTAGAGAAGCTTTCCACAGATTGCATTTCCTTTTCCTGTAGTTTCCTGCAGTTTCCATTTCATTTTCCTGTAGTTCCCATTCTTTACGTACTTTCCCAATATCTTTTTTTATTACCCTCTAATAAACTATATTATTTATAATTTAGTTTGAAGGTGTTGTTAGACAAAATTAGCAGAGTTTAGTGTTCAAGATTTGGTTTTCCATTGTTCTTTTAATTCATCCACACTGACTTTATGATGCTTTCGACTCTTGCGCAGTACATTTTGCAGCAATTATATTACCATAAATCTTTTCAGATTTATTTTATATTTGCCTTGTTTGTCTGGCCCTGAAGCATTTCATAATATCACAGTACTTGTGTGTGTGTGTGTGTATATATATATATATATATATATATATATTTGTGTATAGTAGTTTCAGTGGAGAGAGAAGAAGAAAAAAGCTCTTCAGCAGTGGATAGAAATGGCCTTGCCTCCTCCATTAGCAGCCAAAGACTCATCTCCTTTCTTTAAACAGAAACTAGGTACTGTTTCCCAATGATAAAGTGGAAATCAAGAGAAATGGGGGGGAAAAAAAAGAAAAAAGAAACTATAAGATAGTCTTCTCAAGTTAATTTATAGTGAATATTTGGATATGTCTATTGCCTAACAAACTTCTGGAAAAGATCTTAGGTTGGGTGCAAAAGGAAAAGGTGTCCCTATATAGTAGAAACCATAAGATCATTAAGAACTTTCATTAACTCTAGCTGCATTAATCTTCATGTCATCAAAAATCTCTGCTTTATTGTGATGAAGACATGCTCTTTATCCCACTTCAGACAGACGTATTGGGGGAATGGGAGCTAAATCTTATATCATACACAGTCATTTGTGAATGACCTCTTCAAAATAGTGATATTATTTGAGGAACCCAGAATATTTAGATGTAGTGTGACCAAAAGTTAAGGGATTTTAAGACATTAACTTCAGATGGTACAAAAATCATTTTGAGATGGCAAAGCCAGGAAGGATATAGAATTCACACTGTTAGCAGGGTGGCAAAGTTCTGTTATGAATAAAGCAGTATTTTTGCTACAGAGTAACTATAAGCTGAAAGAGCTATAAAATCTATTTTTAAATCTTTCTGTTTCATCATTTCATCTGATAAGAATCTAATTATATATACACAGTGTATATATATATATATACACTCTACTATGGAGACATATATATAGTATACTTCTGCTGCCTATGACACTCTTCATAGTCTTTCTGTGTAATTGTAAGCAAATATAAGTTGCCCTGAAAGTCTTCCTTTCCCAAATTGTCCTCCAGGAATGGTGAAATGTAGTAGTAGCATATTTCTCTTTGTGGAACTGTATTCTGCCTCCAGAAAGGCAGACTCAATCTTTCAGAGCTAGGAAGTATAACTCACAAATTTATTGCCATTAGAGACCCCTGTAAAAACTTCTCCTAAAGCTATGAAAAATGTTACAAGCGGAGAGAAAAAAATCCTAGATTTAAGAGCTATTTGTTTAATGAAGCATACTTTGAAACTTTTGATCTTTTATTTCCTTTTTTTTTTTTAATTTTCACTGTAGATCAACTCAATTTTTTTTCCTTCAGTTTACACTAGCTTGTAAGTTGTTCTCATCTGTGAACAAGATTTTTTGCGTGTCACATTAGAATGAATCTCCAAAAAAAGGATTTGAAAGAGTCTAAAGTAGACTTTTACTTAGCAAATGGGAATCCTTGTGCTGGGAATCCTGCACTTTTGAGAGTTGCACTGATTCTCTGTTGAGCAAAGTATTTTAGTACAAATGTGGTGGCAAAGTTACAAACACACTGATGTTTATCAATACTTTCTGCAACCTTGTGCTTGCTTGCACAGCTCTAATGGATGGTGTAGTTGGTCCACCTAGATTCATTGCCTGTTATTCCTAGTGTTGAAGGAACAGCATAAACAAGGGAATGAATATAGAACAGAATATAAGATGGTGGATACTTTTTCTTATTTCTCCTTCAACAAATATTGATGGAAATAATAGTGAGCAAGCAGAGCAATCATGTTTCATGATAAACACAGATAAGGAAAAAAAAAAGAATTGGACTGTGGAAGTTCATAACTATACTTTTTTTTTTTTTCTTCAGTTCAGTGCTTTTCTCATGTCATCAATGTCCTTTTAAATTTATCTTCCAGCAGATTTATTCAGACTATTTGCCATCCAAAATTGATATTATCTTTTAATCTGATCTCTCATCTCTCTATTCATTTGTATATATGAAGTTGGTTCCTAAATGCAAAATTGTGAAGATCAATGATATTATAAGCAGAATAAACCATGTTTCAATAAATCTCTTATTTTACAAAAAAGTCTGCTTTTAATTTCACTGTAATCTGGAAATTGAAGATGAATTTCGGATTTTGTCTTTTTTGTATCTGAGTTCTTCCATATATGCTAAAAACATCTTCTCTACTGTTTCACAGTACAGTATCAAGATAATATTAATCTACCTGCTGTAAAAAAAGAATTTATAAAAGAAAACTTGCAGTCAGTTATGTATGCTCAAATACACATACATATATCCATATATATATTCAAAATAGCAAAATTGTAATTATAAGAATGAATTAATTCTTTCCTCTTAATAAAGTCATAACTGTCTCTAAAGAAATGTGTACTGCTTAGTCTCAGGAGTTTATAGAAAATGACGTAAATAACTCATAATTGTCTAAAAATAATGTTTTATTTCAGAATATTTAAGTATTCAAGTATTTATTTAAGTATTCAAGTATTTATTTAGAGGAAGAATATAAAATAGAGCAGAAAGATTTGGTACCCAGATTTTTTTTTTTACCTGTGTAATCATTTTGAATATTTATGATTTTCTAGTTAGTAACGTAATTTATTTCTCTCTTTGTGCAAGTTCTGAAGAAATACATTCATATTTAAATTTTTGCAATCTAGGAATAATTATGCAATTATTAACAATGTTAATCACCAAGTTACAGAATGGTTGAGGTTGGAAGGGACCTCTAGAGATCATCTAGTCCAACCCACCCTGCTCACGCGGGGATACTTAGGACATGTGGCACAGGGGCACATTCAAGCAGGTTTTTAATATCTCCAAAGGAAGGAGAATTCACAACCACTCTGGGCAGCCTGTTGTGCAGGTCATCTATTGTATGTGGACTACTTACTCCATCTCTTCTTTGAAATAATCTCTGTGGATATTGAACTGGCCACCTGGCTGAAACAGATCTAATTATTTCTTTTTTCAGTGTTCAAAGCAACCATGTGAACATTTTAAGATAACCGTCCTGCACGCCTGCATGTGTTTATGTCCATGTGGGTATTCACACAATGTGGGAAGCATTTTGCTTTTTGGTCATTCTTATAAACAAAATATCTTTCATACAGAGATAAAAAGAAGGTAAGCATTTACTGTTTAAGTAACTGTGATGTTTATATAGCATGGGACGCTTCAATGATGGATCCTTCATAGCCTGTCTTTACCCTGAGTTTGACAATTCTTTTGATACAGTTATATCATTCTCAAATATTCTCAGACATGAAGGCAGCAACACTGTAAAACACAGATTGAGCAAAGCAGAAATCAAATGAGTTGTAATTAGCATAGTTGCTTAGGATTAACTTGTATGCAACAAGGAATGATCTGTTAATGGGGACAAGTAATGGAGACTTTTGTAACTATATTGGTGTTTTTGTCTTTTTCCTCCAATAGGTTTACCTTTACCCCAAATTGGAATTCTGGAAAGGCATTCCCATAATAACTGCCCTCTCAAGTCTGAAAGACTTTCTTCCACACCCAAAAATATGTCCATGCAATAAAATTCTATTGATACTATGAGAAGCATGTGTGATAGCAGAGTATGTGAATGACAGGTACTTGAAATGTAGAACAACACAGAGGACTGAGGCTCACTTCTCAAGGGCCGGTCTCTCAAGGGCTGAAAATTATGAACTTTGAGTAGTGCTGTAACTCCTACAGTACATTCTTAGTTTGCTTTAGCATGACTGTAGGGTCTTTCTCAGCTGATTCTTGATGTAGGGTTCAAGTTCATCTTATCAAGTAGCTTGGCCTAATCTGTAGTATAATCTAAACCTTAGTATGAACAAGTTGCTGATGTTATCTCATCTTGCAGCTGGGTAGGTCAGTGCCTTGGTCCTTAGTGAGATAACAGGAAAGAAAACAGACAGGGATTTTATTGGTTCAGATAGTTTAAGCTCAACCATGGGTTTTAGTCTCAAGATAACTTGGCTATACAAATTGTTGCATGTCTTTTTTCCCAAGATCTGCAGCAGCATTGTGAACTTCCATCATCACATCCAGAACTCACATGAAACTGAGATCCAAAACTGGATCAGAAAGGTCCTAAGCAGTTGTGTTTGATAACGTTGCTGCTGATATTCTATCATCTCCTCTTTTATAGAGCTGGGAAAATTCAGGTTTCTGTGAGTCAGGGGGCGAAATTGATGATTCAGTCAGGCATTACTTTCTTGATAAAATCCTCTTTACAAATAAAGTTTTGATTCCCTGAACACAGCAAAAATCAAACAATAAGGCACAGTACTTTTGTTCACTGCTCCAAGATCTTTTTAGGTAGTGTGAAAGCTCTTTAGTTTCCTTTTTAGCTAAAGGCAAAGCTATCTTCTCTTCTTTCCTGTGAGCGTGGTTCTCAGAAAGTGACACCCACGCAGAATGTTCATTAAGTTCCTGCAGCCTCATTTTCTCAGCTGTTTTCTTTGTGTCCTGAGTTGTACAGGCCAAAAACTTTTGTAATCGAATACACCACCATGATGTCACTTAGTTCATGGCACCACAGATATGACCAAGGAGGGCAATGCACCATGATGTAAGGGCAGAAACTTTCTGGTTTTCTTTGCCTGCAGGCAAAATGCTGGCAGGAAAACATCTTCATCCTCTATAACCTTTTCTTGGCACAGATTTGCATATTGGGGGTGGAGCTAGTTAGTAACTTAATCATCCTCTTCCTTATGTGCTACTCCATCTTAGATGAAAGGTGGTGATAATAGCTGTCGGGTTCAGTGAGGTTTAACCCAAACACAGTAAGAATGAGCAATGGTTTGGCAGCAGATGCTGAATAGCACTTCTTTATACAGGCATTCCTAAAGGAATTTCTCTATCTCTGTTAAAAATTTGACCACAGCATTTTAATTCCATGTTCTGGGAGGTCCAAAGATCAGATGCAGAGCAGTGATATCCCTTGCTTAAATTTGGGGTATGAAATTTACTTAAAGCAAGTATAAAGCATTTCTCTCTTTGTTCTAATTTTGTAAAGGAAAAACTTCGCTTTGGCATTTAGGAACTTATAAAAGCAGAGTGCTTCTTGTGCTTGAAAGTACACCATGGCCTTGAATAATAGTAGTTCAAATTATAACTTTCTGTGGATGAAACCACTCATCCTTAATTCAGGTAGCAGCTTTGATTGCTGACAAAAGACAGAAAATAACATATCAAAAAGAACCAGGTTAAATTAACAACAGATGAAAAATAGTAGGATATAAAAAACAGCAAAGCAAAGTACAATTTTACTATTTTGAGCTGCTCACTAAACAGACAACTTGTTTTTCAAGTGGTCATTAAAGAGCAGAAGTATGAGATTTACTAGAAGAACATAAATCAGTGAAGTAAACAAATTAAACCTTAGCAGCTTGCTCATTCAGCTAGGAATCTATTTTTAAATACACATCTTCAAAAAACCAACACATCCCAAATCTAAAGCAATACCTTTTACTATGATAGTTAGATGGAAAGTGTTGTGCATGAATAGTGAAAAAATGGTGTGACATAATTACCTATGCAATAGGAAAGAGCCACACTGCCCATAGCAACCACATAGTAGGGCTCAGAATCCCATTATTCCCTGCAATTTCTGTCTATATTCCATTCATTCCGTCACCCATCTTTCATGGAATTCTTAAAAATAATTTCCTTATTGCCTCAATTTGGGTGTCTGTTTATTCCCCTATATCAAAATTCTCTATTCCATTTTTTTCCATGCCATTTCTCTGTATAACTCACTTGGCTGCTGATGTTTTGGATGTATGCATATTTTTTCCATTTTCTTGGAATGGAAATTTTTTCCATTTTCTTGTTTCCTCCTTAAGAAAGGCCGCTTCCACTACCCCATTTTCCTACCTAATCATTACGGTGTTCCCAGTTCTTTTCCTGTCATGAATTGTTCACCCTAGACCAAGCATATTTATACTTCAATTTAATCTTCCTTCTTGCCAGAACTCAAAATACTTGAGCTTGTTTTCTTACTTTCCCCTCCATCTTCCCTTTCATCCTTCTCTTTAATAAGGTTCCTCTATTTTGTTCTCTTGCTGAGGTCCTGGAATTCTCTCCACCCCTTCACAAACATCACTTTTGTCATCTGTTTTTCGTTTGGTTTTCTGTTCCCTGTCTGTGAGATAAGCCTTTCATGATGTTCTCAGTTTGAACTATAATAGGAGGTGCTAAAAGAAGACCAAGATAAGGAAGGTAATGACTCATGTCATTATCAAGGTAGTAGAATATTCTAAGTTATAGAACATTTGCATTAGATTATTTGCATATATTCATTACTTTTTAGTATAAAATGAACCAATTATATGCTCCAGACTATGGGCATTGGATGCATAAATATAAAAGTAAATTATTGTGTTACAGGAAATGCAGTTAGAATCAGATCTTTGACTTGCTTTGTGTGTTCTAGTCCTTACACTAAATAGTGCAAAATAGGAGACTGCGTGTTAAGCATTTAGTATGTAATTTTCTCAAACTCAGGCAATATAGCTTTCCTATATAGATCACAGCAATGGGTCCTATAATGCCAGTGAAGCACAAAACATACAGATGCCATTAGAAGACATCCAATTTATGCAAAGCCAATAAAGTAGCAATTAGATAACTTACATCTACATAAGCTAAAATAGGCAAGAGGAGTTAATTAGAAAATGTTTTGTCTGCCTGTTTTCTAAGGAAATTACATTGCTAAATTCTGCCTTACCCCCCAGAATCCACCTCAGAGGACACATGTGAAAGAGAAGGAAAGAGCTAAATTAACTCTTAAATACTCCCAAATAGGTAGAAACTTCTTACCTGGTAAAAAAGCATCATCTTAAAAAAAAAAAAAGCAACTGCTACCACACAAGGATTCTTAAATACATGACTCATTGATGCTAAGACATAATTTTTATGCCTTTATAATCTGTTCAATGCTTGTACTTTGCTCTCTGACAAGCAAGACAAACAGATGAGTGTCTGGCACTCTCCAAACTCCCTGTACCTATTACAAAAGTCCATATTCAGCTCAGTCATACAATTTTGACCAACTTTCGCTGCTCAGCAAGAACTTAGTCGTAGAGCCCTTCAAGTCTCTTTTCCTTACAAACTCAGAGTTTGACTTCCTGAAAAACCTTTGTTATTCCTCTTCCAATCACCTTAATGATATTTTGTTATGAATTACATCCTCTGTGGTAAAGATTGTCCATTCCATATATTTATATTTCTTAGTTTCTTCAGTTTCCCTTTGTTTAATGCACCCACCAATAGATACTTTTCGGTAGTATGCATATGAAAAAAAAATGAAGCTTTTTCAGAAGAATAATTTCTAAATATGTAAAGCGTGTTATAACAAGTCAAAACAAATTATATAGGAACATACTTGTGTGTTTAAATATTACTTGTGCATTTGGAGAAATCATTTGGATCAGTCATTTGGAGAAGTCACTAAATATTCAGGTGATCATTTTTTTTCCAAAATTATCTCGTATACAAAATATAAAAGCAGTTAGAGATTAAGAAAATCCGTTGAAACTGTGACTGCTCAAGATATGTGGAATTCTGTCTCCACAACTTCATTTATGGATCAAGTTGGTTTATGCCTTTACAGCTGCAATTCCTATAAGAACAAAAGACATAGAAAAGTGAGGTGATTTCTGTTTTTCTACAAAGTGTTTGTTAAGTGTAATTTAGTTTTCCAAACATTTGAGATAGAAACGTTTTTCCAAACATCCCAGGACGTTTCAGATAGAGTTCTAATGCTATGTAAGCACCACTAGTTCACAAGGATACAGAGAAAATAATAATTATCTTATTTGTTATAAATGTTTGTTTTCTTAATTATTGTAAGGATTTATTTGTAGAATTTCCTCAGTATCTTCATTCTTTTGTTTAATTTTACCTATTTATTTTTTACAATTTTCTTTTTCTTTTTTTTTGATTCCTTCCCATTCTCCTTGCCTTATAATGTATTTCTGCGCTCTGCTATATCTCTACTGATTTGTGAAGACTACTGGGTTTTCTTTGTTATTGTTTTCATGCTCTCCTAATAGCCAAGAAGCCATGAAAACACTTTATTGAAAATATTTAGAGTAAAATTCTGCCTTCATGCACCCATATACTGTATCCAAAATCTCAGATATGTTCAAACTCAGAAGCCAGTCATGGAGACTATGTATGTTTTCACATTAACCGCAGAGCTGCTATATGTATATATATATGTATATATGTATATATATTATATTTCACATTGTTTTGTTGGGTTCTGTCTTCAGTTCTGTCCACTCTTTAATGTCCTTTTTCAACCATCATGCAATCATCTTGTTTATTAGTGGAATCCAGATAAAGGCATTAAAAATAAAGTATAAGCATAAACATCTTCGATTCAATCATACTTAAGCTTAGACTAACAGCTTCAGATCAGGCTGTCCTAATGGGGCTGACATTCTTCTACATGTGACTTGAAAGTCTATAAGCCTACCTTCGATAGCTTATAATAGCCTCTAGTGCTTTAGGTAGCTGAGACTGCACCATCCACGCATGCCAAGTTTCCCATCTGGCTGCCATCTCCGTTAAAATGTCTTCTGAAAAAAAATTCATCAGCCTTTATGGAAATATTTATACTTAATATTTGACTTGATTAGCTTGTATGTGTACAGAAATTTTCACGCCGGATGTGGCAGGCTTCTCACCTGAAACATCTGCTTATTTTTTCTCATGCATTCTTTCCTCCTAGTTGCAGTGCTTCAGTTAAGTGAGCAAACCATATATTCTTTAGATGGATCCCCTAGCTTTTAAAATTGTCAGGCTCAGCTGTATTTCTGCCCAAAAGCAGACCCTGTTCCCTGCTACTCCTTGCTGCCTTATGATTACTTGACAGCTCATCTCCCTAAGGGGACAGTGAGTATTTTGCCCCCAGCCATCCCAACTGTTGTCTCCAGACAAAAGAAAATGGGACCCTTGCTGCACACAACAGGAATACAAAACTTGAGCATTTCCCCCAGACAGACACTAATGGGTTCTGACGGGGGCTGCTTTGGGACAAAAAAAAAGGTTATCTAAAGCTTTTTTTCTCCAGGTAATGACTCCTCCACCATCTTTTTATTTATTTTTTTTTTCCATTTTTTTTTTTCCATTAAGAGGTCAGATTGGGGCAAGTGGAGAATAAAAGGCAGGAGCTGTGGCTCTGTCCTGGAGGAGGGGAGCATAAAGCATTACTTTATTACATTGTTTTCCAATACCTTAAATGTATGTTAATGAAGCCTTCCTCCTCTGAAACAGAGATTCATTCACTCAGGCTTACCTTACCAGCATTATGACACCATGTTTTAATGTGCAGTAGTGTCATAGTCTAAATTGCTTAACCATTCCTACATTAATTGTCTATTTTCTGTGGTTAGAATAATATACTTAAACACTGTGTTATGTTTGTACTGAGACGAAATGGAAGAAATTTTATAGTGGCAATGAAGCTAAATCAGCAGGTGTGATTATCATGATAACTACACCCTGGGGTGCTTAGAAGCACATGGCTGCATCTGGTCCATAGTTATCTCTCCAGGGGTGAGATTATTTCATGATAACCACACCGCCCTAATGGCCCCTTGCTTAAGTAGTATTCATGACCCTTACGCAGAATCCTGCACGGATTGAACAGACTGAATTTCTCCCCCATCCCAGCTGTCTCTACTTTTATGTTTTTAATATAATTGTTTCTTCCTTCATTTCTATTCATTAACGAGGTGCATTTAATAAAAATGCAGAGTGTGTTGTGTTTAATCACAGAATTGCAGAAAAATGGACGCTTTAAACTGAAAGCAACCATTTATCTAGAGTCTAGGTAGAGCACAGCTGGTTTTGTGCTATACATCTGGTGGAACCTAACCGCCGTTATTTGCCATGAAAGTCTCTGTCCAAGATTCGGGGTTTTTCCCAGTGCTCTGAATGGTGAATTATGGTCATTACTCCAACTCTGAACTGTATTGCTAGGAAATACGCAAATAAAGAAGGCCTGATTTTTCTTGTTCCAATTCTTGAACCTCTCAAAATCATTGATGAAAAGTGTGATTTGGAAATTTAGGCTAAGGATGCTCTACAATATTCCTTATAGGCAGGACGCCAAAATTCATGGACCCACATTCTGGCAATGCAGACATAAATTTAAGATCTTCGCAGGATTTTCTGTCATGGCTTCTGACTCATGGCTTGTGCCTTTAACTGTGGCAGGGCTCTGCATTTGTATTTGTATGCCATACCGTATGGAATAGAAATTAAATCTGGCTAATAGTGCACCACTGTAAACACTGCATAAACATTCTATGAGTACAGAAGGAAAGTAAGTACCACAGATGAAGGAATTACTTTTTACCCTTCATATAATATATTATTTTGCCACTTCCCTTTAAAGGTTAATGTATTTCCCCAGCCGTTTAAGCTGAATACAAGCTTAGAAAGAGACAAAATGACAGGAAAGTGAGTGCTACCAGGGAAAGAAACAAAGGCTTTCTTCCTCCTAATGGGACTCAAGATACCAATAATCTCATCTGGTTTAGCTGATAAGGGAAGGCACAAGATGGTGAAATGGATTCAAAAGCGAAATATTTCTTTATTAGGCACATTCAAGTTACTCTTCTTTTATTCTTTTTTTTCTTAACAATAAAAAGCCAAGATGATTACATTTCACAAGGTACTAACCATTCAATGAGTTAAATCAATATTTTATTTTTAAATTGAGGGGATGCCACGAGATATTTCTTAATTAATTTTGTAATTCCTAAGAGCAATTAAAAGGATTATTGTGAGAATGACTGTTGTAATTTAAATCAATTTTAGTCATAAAGTCATTTTACCATGATATCCTCTCTCCCTAGCAACAGTGGATCAGAGCATGTCAGGAAAGTGAAATATTCTCCCTGAATATAGACAGAGTGAGCACGAATTAAAATTACTTGAGTGCCAGAGTCTCACACCTTCGTTCAGTCCAAGCAACACAGCTTTTATGGTTTAGGGTTATACTTTAAGAAACTTTCTATAAACTATTTTGCACATAGGATACAAACCAAAAGTACTTCTTTAAATAAAATAATCTGTCTTTTCCTTTTCTTAGGAAGCATTTGGCACAAAACATAGGAATAAGAAAGCTGGAAAGTGTGAGAGACCTACGATACGGATGGAAGTCATTCAAAAGATATTGTTACACTAAAATTATTTTTATCAATGAATAATAGAAAACTTAGAAAAAAATATGGGCTTTTAGACAATTTGTTTTTTTTTTATACCTGAACTTCAGATCCAGAAGTTCGTTGATATATTCAAGAGGTAAGAAACAACATAGCACAGCACTTCATATTTTCTTTTAATTTCAGGAATCCCACCTCAGTGTTGCCTTGAGATCTTAGTGAATAATTTAATTCTCCCTGTAAAAGGGAAAAATGTCAAAATTCACAAGTTTTCCCTCTTAGAACATCTAAAGAAAATAGTCTCTCAGTGCAAGTCAGGACCTTGCTTCTCAGGCAGCCAATCAAGGGCCTGTCCAACATGATTTTATGTCACATACTATGCTTGGAGAAGCAACATGTAATTACATTCACACATATTCCAAGTTCCTTCCTTGTGTGCATTTTTTTAAGTAGTAGTTTTGTGGAAGAATAAGGAAACATATCTCTGTTTATCTCCTACCATTTTCTTGGATTTTACTAGTAAATATTTCTTTTCCCTAGCAGAACATGAATTAGTGAGGCATAAGGGAGTAAAAGAGATATTTAAATAAATTCATTAAGTTCCTTCATTCTCCCTCTGAATGATACCTTAGTAGTTCTTTGGGATCAACACTGAATGAAGCACTTCTGCAGAAAAAATGACTATTGATGCACAACTGCAAATTAAAGGTGTCAAAAGGATTTTTTCATGCCTAACTTGTGAAATAAAATAAAAGGAATTTCCTATCATTAAAATAATATTGTTTCTGTTTTGGATGTGCCAGGCACAGGAGCACAGGTTAGATTACTTTTCTGAATTATAGGCTATTGTGAAAAGATGTAATCCTGTAGAAATTCAGCATTTTGGTGAATGACATGATTTAAAAAGATTACTCATGTCCTTAAACCCGAACTTTTATTTAAGTGTTGTCTTTTACTGTGGCCACGTTGCTCAGTTCTGTGATGTACTGGGGACCAGGGCGTTCATTTGTAGCTCTGCTTGTTTATGAAAGCTTATTTGTAAATGAAAGGAAGCAGAATAGATATCTAAAATTCCTAAATACCTAAAATAGAACCAAAAATTCCTCCATTTGTTCTTTTGTCATTCCCTAAGAAATGTTAATTGACCTATAGTTATGACATAGAAATCAGCAAGTGGTGTCAGTGAGATACTTAGCCAATATAATCCTTAACCACTATGTGTATAAAGAAAGGTTCTTGTGGTAAGTTTCTGCTTCAGTGTCACTGATCCTTCTTTATATGTGTGGAACTTTCTCTGTTTATGATTGAGGATATCTTTCTGGTGCTAAATCTTATTTTTCCCTATGGTAGATATTCCACTCCTTGAAGGAACAGTTATATTTAGACAAGATCTAATTAGTGCATCCTTAGACTTTTAAGTATTTCTCTTGTCATATGCCTTTTCAAAGAGGGGGAAAGTTTTCTGAATGAAATATGCGCAACAAAGAGCAGGAAATATTGGAATATTGCAATATTGGAAATATTGCAGGAAGTATTGTTGAAATACACAAAGTTGTGTATTTGTTGAATTCCTCATTTTGAACTGACAAATCATAAGACAATCAAGAAAGAAATTATCCCTTCCTCTTAACTATAGAACTGTTTCAAATAGAAGAAAGTGCAGAGTAATTAGACAAGGAAAGTAAGACATGAGAAAATAATGATGAAAAACACTGTTATTAAAACTGAAGAAATGAGCCCTAGATATCCATACCACAAGTTAAAACTTGGCAAGTAGATAAATGGGAAGTAGCTTCAATATTAATCCAGCATTATTTATAATAATATCATTATGATTCATTCTTTTAACATTTAATTGCAGAACTTTAAATGTACGTGCTGTGATTTATATCCATGATTAAAGTATAGAAAAATCCATACCTACACGTTCAGTTTTATATTTTGTTTCACTAAATAAGCTTTCTGGTTAAAAAAAAAAAAAAAAAAAAAAAAAAAAAAAAAAAAGATTTCTACAGCCTATGACCAAAGAAATAACCTGCATTGTGAGTGGTGATAATACCACTGGCAAGAAAGAACTGGTTTTCTAACTTTTGTCTTCCTTAACTATATTTCATCAAATTCAAACTCTGCTTCATGCATTTTTTTAAAATTAATTAATATTTATTAGTAAGTTTCATGTTTTCTCTGAACCTCTGAGAAGTTTTAAGTGTATTCTGCATGGCAGATTTCAAAGTTAGAAACGATCTGGTCAACACATAAGCAAACACTAAACATGTCTTTTTAAAGAGCAGACTTAGAATGAGATATGGACTAACATGATTAATTATTTATGTAAAAAAAAATGGTTTTTGAGTTTCTGAAGTTTGTACTATGCTTTTACATAGATGTTCAGAGAGAAAGATACAGAACTTAGATACAGAAAGAAGAACCAAGACAGTCTCCAAAGCTATAGACTATGCAATTGAAATAATCTTTCTTTTGATACTCTTTGAAAGAAAAGAAAGATTTGAAAAAAAAATCTGAAAAGTAACCCTCTTGCATTTTTACTAATTCCAGCTCCCTAAAATCTTCAGAATATAAAGAAAAATCACAATGTTTCCAGTAAGATATTGTTTGTTTCAGGGATGTCCTCAAGGAAAGGGAAACACAGGACTCTGAGTACTATTTTCACTTCTGCCCAGTGTAAACATAGTCTCCACTGTGAAACAAGATTACTGCACTTTTGGTGGAGAATTGCTCTAGCTGTAGCAGGCCTTCCAAAATCCTTTCAAATAGTGTACATGCAGGTTGTTCCTTACGTAACTGAGAAGAGCTTCTTGAAAGGATAGGTTGTCATTTCCTGGTACTCCTACTGTCTGATCATTTAAGCTACAAAATAATAATAATAAAAAAGCCATATAAGTACAAAAAGACTTGCATTAACTGGGTGATGCATCATCTGGCAAGGGGTAAGTAGCTTCCTTCATGTATTGAATAGTCAGTGGGGTCTACCCTCACAAATATTGAGGGAGAAACAATGTAATTATTCTCAATAAGCCAATGTGACCAAATCACCACTGAAATGACAGATACTTTTAACAATTCAATTTAAGTAAAAAATTTCACAGCTGAAAAACTTTTATATACAATTGAATGCCTTGATTTATTAGAACAAACTTTTCAGGTTCTATTAAAACTGATGAAACTAAAAGAATCTATCAAAAAAGGAACTGGATGAATATTTTTTTAAGAATTTCCACCACAAAGACAAAGACTATCTCCCTATCAAGTTGATGCAAGAGTATTATCCTACTACATATAATGTAGCAGATTGCCTATTCATGAGCTAAAATGTATAACAAAAGATCTCATGAAGAAATGGAGCTAGCTGAAAAATGGCAACACCTCATTTTGAACCCAGAAAATTATGAATGAGTTATGACCTCCCTCTTCTATGGATTTATAGATAAAGAACATTTTAAAAGCACTTGGAATTGATCCAGCTCTTCTCTCTGACTTTCTTGTCAACCCTCGATCGCTCTTCCCAGACCAACCTCTCCATTGCTGTCACAAAGCAGAAGCTGAGGACATCCACTCCCCATTTCCTCCCTGCAACTGCCCTGGCTGAATCTGCAGATGATTTCATGAGATTTCATAGATGTCTGATTTTATAAACTGAAAAGGTGAACCAGAGTTGTGAAGGGCTACTTAATATTAATTTTATTTAAAGGATTTGTAATGGGTGATCTGAATGGGTGTCTTGTGAATAGATTATTTATAACTTAAGCACTAACAGCTTCTTTAGTTAAACACCATGTCATTTAGACCACTTATTTCTGGAGAGGATATATAAGATAAGCTTTGGTAAGCCAAAATAAACAGAGGAATTAAATTCACATCTCACATTCATTTTTCATTCTCAAGACAATGAATGCCGTGAATGGTTTCTTTTGAGAACTGTCTTGCTTACTTTAGGATTATGAAAGTTGGGATTTTTTTATAGATGATTTAGGCAATCTACAATACCCCAGCCAAGACTGGCAGTCTGGCCAAGGAAACTTTTAAACCTATTTGTAAATATTTTAATTATGATTGTCAGTTGTTATCTTTTTAAGCTGTATTTTTTACTGACCCTTTCTCTAATAAAGAAATTGTCATAATAGTTGTTATAATTTTGCTTTTCTTTAGTGTTCATTCCCTATTGAATGCAGATGACTACAGGAGAGTCTAAAGTTGTGTATGTGGTTTTTTTAAGCCTTACATAAAGCAGTAGCAGTATGAATTAACTTACATGTCTTATAGAATATATATAGAAATTATCTTAATATTTTCATATTTTCAGGACTGGAAAATAACACAAAACTCTTTATAATCCTTTATAAATTATTCCTTTGCTTTTAAAATTCATTCCATATATCTCTATTACATTTACATTTACCATTGCAGTTTCTCACATCTGTCAGGCTAAAGATCTCATTATCTTTTTTTTTAATTTTTATTTTACAAAAATGCAAGTATTTAATGTGATCAAGCTAAGCTTGTTCTTTTATACGTTAACTAATTTAAACTCATAGACTTCTCATTATAAAACATGGATAAAACATGTTCAATCTTGCAGTCACTTTCATTATTTTCTCTAAAACATCTATTAAAATCTGTTTATGTCCCTCTAAAAAGGTGAAAACAGAACCACTTCATTGTTAGCACAACAGAAGTATGAAGATGATATATAAAAATGGATCATATTTGCAATTATTCATCTTGAAGAGAAAATATGAGCTGGGTGTAGTAACCAACATTTTCTGTGTAATAGTTCCAAACTGTTACTATCTTGTCTTTTCTGAAGCTTGAAGTTTGACTACTAGAATAAGAAAATCATTCAGTAACTTAAATAACACTTTTGAACTGTTATGAGAGATTTCCTCATCATTGTGAAATGTAATTGTATTATGCATTTCTTCACCCTCCTTTCCAACCACAGTAGGGGACAAAAATATCTATTGCCTATATCTGTATTTTGTGCATGTTAATGGCCAGTCAGCAGCTCTCTGTTCTATAATGTATTGACAGTTTTGAAACTAAAGCCACTAATTATTGGGATTTTTGAACCCTCAAAACATTAGAATCAGTACATTCTATTATAAGCTATTTGGATGTAGAATTAATTTAATTAAATTCTTAAAATCTACTCGGATTAGGGGTTTTCAACAACACTTTTGGACTTCCCAACACGGACTACACATGCCTCTCTGAACTTGGTCACCCCTGGATGCACGTAGGTGCAGAAGAAAACAGCCAATCATGTTGTCAATATGAGGAAAACATGGTGCTGAGCTGTTTGGCAGGACTAGATAAAGTAATTGATATTACCCCATAATATGCTTAAATATATAGAAAATGACAGATATTCTTCACAAAAATATTACTCTCATACAAGAAGATTACAGCTGTTAATCATATCTTAAAGAATACTCTACAAAGTCTGGTCACAGTGACCAGACAGAACTCAGATCCTACCAAAATCTTTGTATCTGAGCGATTACTTTACCGAACAATAACTTTAAGAATCCAGATGAAACCTATTGAAGTTCTTTCTTCAGAGTTAAACATTAAGCTCAGCAATGCTTTAAGTTCTTCAAGGCCTATCTATCATGAAGATACATTGCTTAATATAAACTGTCAGGCCTCTAGAAACTATGAAAAAAAATAAAGAATATGGAAAACAGGGAGAAAGGAAAGAATAAATAGAGTAACAGTATTAATTTATTCAAGAATCTATATTTTGCCTATTTTTAAAAGCATCTCTGTTAGCATATTAGTTATATAATATATGGCTGCTGCTTAACATACCTCATGAAATGAAATATCAGATTTTTTTCTCAATATTCCTAAAATCTACATTTTTTAGATGTTATTTTACATGTTTCCCCATCAGAAAGCAAAATTCTGCATTTTATAATTAACCAGATAAAGATGATGGAAGGGACCCACTCCCGTACTCCAAAAGATAGTATTGACTTGTAAAACGTATGTTCTACAAAATGATTATTGTAACTGATCCAAGTGGCAGATACTTCGCAGTATACAGACATAAATTGCTTCTAATTGCATTGCTAGTGGTCTTTGGAATATGTCTTGTCTTCTTCTGACATTCTGATGAACATAATTGATGTATATTTTTTCCTTACAGTACAATTTTCTTATCAATATGCATGTTGCATTTCAAATTAGGACAAGGCATAAAATTCTTTTGGTGACTATCCAAATCTTTTCAAATGACTTCTTATTCCTTGTGAAGAGTAATAGGATATTTGTGAAATTGCATTAATAATAAAATATTTTTTTGCAGCATAAAACTTTGTGGAATTCTTTATGGATTGTAACTGTAAAGGTACATGACTCAGACAGGACTGCTGAGAAAAATAAATAAATCTGTCTGGAGAAAATTATTCCTAAAATTAGTTTTTGTAAGTGGATGTTACAAAATTAACATGATCCTCTCACAAAATTTAAACTGCTAAATCCATACTGGCAATTTTTAGAATAGTTTGTGCTCATCTCTGCAAAATTGTTTTTGTGTTTTTACATACATTTCTGTTGTTGTCTGAGAATTCCTGCTATCATTTTGTGTCTATCAGTACAGTATGTACATCAGTTTTTTTTTTTTTTTTTTTTAATGGCTAGATTTTAGGGGGAGAAGACCTAAATTTCTCTTATTTTCTACGTTCAGGGCTGAATTTGTTCCAAGATAAAAGTGCTTTATTCCTTTACTTTAATGTGTTTTTCAGAGCACCCAAAATTTTAGAATAAACTGCCTTAGCTGTGGATATATATGTATATGTGAATACTCTCGATAAAAAGGTTTAAGATCCAGAGAGCTTTTGATCCCTTTGGAAGATATGATGACTTTTCATTCATTTCAGTCCTTTTTCATGAAACTATAGTAGAGACCCAACTTATCCAAACCTTGCAGAATCTTGAGGGGAAAAAGATTTGGTGCAAATTCATCTCTAGAAATGAATGGGAGGGAGTAACTCAGCTTGAGTAGGTGAATTGGCAGCTATTCATGATTCAGAGTTTCATTATACCTGCCTGTACCAAAATAGGCTAAACTCACAGAGCTTGATGTTTGTCTGCTCTTCTGTTTCCAGTTTTGGATAGCTATCAAAGGCACATTATTTAAGTTCTTTGAATGAAGCAATATTAAAATTGTTATGTAAAGAGGGAAAGTGCCAGTAATGTAAAAAACATCTTGACAATATCCTTTGATATTATAATATTCAGGAATCCCTTATATTGTTAGCACTTAGCACATTCTCATATGTATTTTGGAATCAGTTTGCAAAATTCTAGTAAGTGGATTTATCTGCTACCTATTTCTGATATTGCATTCATACTGATCAAGCAAGAAATTATCACTGATTTCCATCATGAGCAGACTGACAAGTTAGTCACATGATTTGAACGCATTTAACTACCATCACACTGACGATAACTTAGCTGTTCCTTCAGCTAATGAAGATTTTAGTTTTTATTTTGAATTTTTCTTATTTGATAACTGTAGATTTCCTGTTGCCTTAAGTGGCAATTTCAGGTTTACTGAAAGTAGTGGTCAGACCTTAGCAGATGCCATTAAATATTTATTTTATGCATAAGAGTAATTTTGCCATCATTTCTAGTATGAAAGCTGAAAGACTGATTTATGATTCATTTCATCTATGGAGAGATTAAGGCCCAATTTCATGCGGTCAGTGCAAAAAAAAATCCTTTATTGAGAAGACAAACATAAGCCATTACTGAGAAATTTAAATTCCAAGAAACAAAATCATTTCCTTATCTGCACCCCAGTTAGACACATTTTTATAGGATCAAGACCACAATTTCTAGGCAACTCTTTCTTCTGCTTAGTGACTGAGATCTTTGAAGAGTACTTCGAAATTACTGCTAAGCAGGAAAATTCTTCATTCCCTTATGGTTAAAAGGATCAAAAATTTCCCATAATTAATACTTGATATGGTCTTTTGAATATAGACAATCTATATCTCAAATACCACCAGAAGGATTGCAAATTAGAAAGTTAAGTAGTCTAGAAAGCTACACGGTTAGTATTTATAAGGCTCTTTCTTTTTTTTTTCCCCAAATATCCACATCCCCTTTTACAAATATCCCTCAAAGCAAACAATTCAGTGGCAAAGTTCACTTATGGGAATTTAACAGATCAGCTTAGCAAAGAGTGGCAACCATTTCCATTTCAAAATAGATACGGTGATATAGCTGGGTTTGTGAACTGGAGATACATAAAAGCACAGGGATTGAAATTAATACTTTAGGTTGACAAAAACAGCAGAAAAGGGCTGAAAAAAAAGAAAAAGAAGTGAGAGCTCCATATGTTTGATTTTGAAAAGAGCAGAAAGAAGCAGCCAAACTAGGAAAAGCCTAGTTTCACTCTGATCATGTTGCTTCCTGTGTTCTTTATTGCATTCTTCACCTTTGCTGCTTTAGATTGCAATTTATTTGTGAGGGAGAAAAAAGTTCTCCTGTGTATTTAGAGAGCACCTGCCAGTTTTAATACTAATAAATTCTCCTTAAAAATATATTTTTTAAAATGTGTTTTTGGTTTCATTTGCAATATGCTTGCCAGAAACAGAGGTCAATACTCTTATAGCTTGTAATTGGGCAGGAGGTCAAAAACATTATCCAATGTAACTTTTTTCATCCATAATTAAATTTCATTTGCATGCACTGCAGGAATAGCTACCAAAATTAAGTTAAATAGCTCTGTATTTTAATGTTGATTAGTAGAAGGTCATGATGACAACAGCCCCCTTCTGCAAGATGAGCAATTTTAGTCCAGAAACCAGTCCATATATGGTTTTTATCAATTTCATTTCTTGCAAGTTTTAATTTTTATCAAAGCACAATAGTGGCTGTGGATAACAAAATTAGTGATTGCTTCTTGTTCTTCCATCACGAGATTGTATAATTCTTCATCATCATAGGCACATACAATGACACACTGTAGGTCAAGAATGAGAAAATTTAATTGTAATCCTCTGCCATATTTTCCTTATTAGACAAGCAGATTAAGAAACCAGACCTCAAGATATTCTCAGTGTCTATCATTGTGACAAATTACTACTGAATAAGGTCAAAAGGCATGCAGAATGCTATTGCCAAATCCAGTTTTCCCAAAAATAACTCTAAATTTTCCTGTGATTTCAAAGGAAAAAGGATGGCTCTACCAGCTGTGCTGCCTGTCTTCTAAAGGTAATAATACATTTAGTTTGTACTCTAACTTCCAAGCGTCTTGCAATGCAAATATTGTTCCCCACTAGGTTTGCCTAGAAGCAGAATTTACAGCATCAGTGTTACTGCCTGGAAATGCTATACTGCTGTTTATTCACAGAAAATAAGATGTGAAAAAGCCTTGAGAAGTTGTATAATCCATTTCACTGTCCCAGGGCAAGATCGGTTGTATCTGAATCATTCCAAACAAGTATTTTTCAAGCTTCTTTTCGAAAATCTCTGTTTATGGAGAGTTTACAACCTCCTCACTTGAATTAATGCTTAACTGTTCTTACTGCTGGCAAGTATTTTCTGCTGCCTAATAATATACCTTCCTTGGTTCAATTTTACTCATTAGTTTATGCCTTCTTCTCATGGAAGTCTGTTTACTCTCTTCTCATTTTCACAAATCTGGCGTACATATATTTTAAAAAGATGATCCTGCTACACTCAGCATTCTCTTCTCTAAACTATTTAGCTGCAAATATTTTGATCTCTGTAAATCAAATTATTATCCTTCTGCAAGAACCTCTCGGTAGTTATTCCATTATATCTTTCCTGAAGAAAAGTGCTTGCAGTGGGATGTGGAGCTCCATTGGAAGCTTTATCAAGGCAGAGCAAAATAGAGGGCAGACTTCATGTGTCTGCCATGCAGTTCCAATGGCTTCGACTTCTGCAAATGTTGCACTGGGCCACTCCCTAGGATTTGCTCAAATTTCTAAATTCTTGTTCTTATGGTTTCCTGTTCCCCTAACTCCTATGTACTCCTATGGGTTTACTCTCAGGATCCCTTTTGCTTTAAATCGTCCTAATCTCTCTCCATTTTCATTAAACTCAGTGGTTAGGTTGAGCTAGGGACTCTTCCAGTAAAATTTATGGATGGGACTGTTTCCATACTTCCGAAAGTCCAACAATATTCCAGCAGGCGTTACCTTCTAGCAGGCCATTATGACATACTGTACAGTGAACACTTTAGTGATTGTACTAAGAAAACTAATACTGAACTGCATTAAGTTCCATGATAAGAAATAGTCTCATAACAATCATGTGTCAGAGAACTACTGTGTAGAGCACAGAGTTCTGCTCCAGAAATGCCTTTGCAGTGAGAAGTTGAAGATGTTCAAATGTCTTATGAGAGGTGCTCGACTGAAAGTGCTCAGTGTGCTGCACTCCAGCTTGCTCAAGGAGGGACTAGCCACAGACAGTAACAGTAAATCAATTGCCCAGGCAGGCAGAAATCACCTTGGAGCAGATCAGAAGGACATTATAGATTTCTAGATATTGTTGACTTGTGCTGCTTCAAAAAATGCCATCACTGACCTGATCTAGTGATGGTGATAGTCTGACTTTGTGATTGGACTTGATAACCTCCAGAAGTCCCTATACCCAGCACTTCTACAACTACATGATGCTGGGATCTCTCAAGGTCCATTGTAAGCTCAGGTTATACCTTCAGAATTGCTGACTGACAGTCATTTCTCAACTAATATTTCTGCAACTGTTTACTCCTCTGTGTAGCACTTTGAACTTGTCTGTCTTGAACAGCATTATCTTGTGTGTTACAGAGAGGTGTCCTAATCTGTGAAGATCATTCTAAAGTTGCTCATCAGACAGGTATCCTTCCCAGCATGGTGTCCCGTGCAGACTTAGTAGACGTACTGTACACTCTATCACTCAGGCAACTATGGAAATATCAAACAGTGTCAAAACAGGAAAAAAAAAAAAAAAAAGACTTGTATAATGTCGTGCAATAAACCCACTCAATCTGACAGAATTCAGCTCTGAGGGACCAATTTGTTAAGTACACCTCCAGTAGTGTATCCTGCCTAATTTTGCCTTTGCTTTGCAGTGTTCCTGCCAAATATGCACTAGTGAATAAAAGACATGTAGGGATCAGTCCCTAGCAAAATGTCACAGACTAGCTTGCTTCCACATTGCCTAGGGCCACCTCCTTCTGCAAAGGATGGAAATATCCTTCCAGATCACATTACCCTCGCTGGCTATGAAGGTCTTGTGGGATATAACTACAAAACACTTTGGACCCTGGGCTCTCTTAAGTGAATTCCAGTACATGATTCAGCCTATTCAAGATCCAAATGCAAGTTTTGTCTATGTTCTCAAGGAAGACTGCACATTTCTGCCATTCACACTCTTAAGTAACTGAAAGTCACTGAAATGGAGACCAGGTTAAAGCCGTTTGTGATTTCATAATGCAAATGGAACCGCTTTTTAAAATATATATATGAAATTGCACTTAATATAACTGTGACCTCTCTAGAACCCTCTTTCTTATTTATTTAAAGGAAATTAACATACCACAACATCCAATAGTATAGGAATAACGATAAAAAGGAATAATAGGAAATGTAAGGGAAAACAGAGCTTAAGTAATCATGTTCAGGAATTGGTTACTGTTTATCTAACCCCTCACTCACCTTGACTTTGCCAAATTACTCAGGATATATGACCGAGAAAATATGCTGTTTGATCTGTTATAGGTAAATCATTATTATTATTATTCAGTTTGTCATTTCAGGATTATTTTTTCATCATAGAGCTACCTCTTTACAAACATATCTCTTGCACAGCTCTCATTGTGCAGTCTGAAGAAAGCTGCCACTCATTTGCACTTCAGCTGTTTTGGCTGTTTTGTTCACTTTAATAGGGATATTGTTATTGCCTTTTTCTTTTGCCTTTCTTTTTTTTTTCCTATTGTTCTGGTTGACATGTTGCATGACATTTTATTTTTTTAATCTGACAGATGTCTTCAGCATCATCATCTAATTAAAAGAGATCAATGAGCATGTATAGAAAGTAGACACTAAGTAGTCAGCATTATATTGGAAGAGTATAATGCGTTGCATTGCCTTTAGAGGTTATCTCTTTTAGGCTGTATTGCTGCAAATATTAAAACCTCATATATAGACACAGCAGAGCTCTAAATGTTTTAAGTACCTAAGAAAGATTCCAGAGCTACTGAGTTTTCAACAAGTTTAAAACGATGCTTTGAGTGTAATGATGCTTTGAGTATATAGAGGACATATTTTTTTTTCTTTTGCTTAAAATATCTGTGTTTTCTAACATCTCTAACATCTTAACAGCATCTATTGAAATACCTACAACAATTTTTAGGCATTTTTCCCTCTAAGAACATTTGTCCAAATATATATATTTTTAATTCTTCTATTGGTGAATCAACCAGCCTCTTCTTAGAGTTTAAAACTGATTTTGGACTTAGTCATTCTAATCAATACAATGGACTGTATGAAAAGAAATCTTCCAACCTGTTCCTTGCAGTAAATAAAAATTCCAAAGGTGTTCAGCAGTCTTCCAAGGCCAGAAGTGAAACGAGCATCCTAAGCCACACAAAGCTGAGAAAGACATGCACTATTGGGGGGTCATCTACTTCTTCTAATTTTATGCTGCGTGTCACAGTAGGTATTAGACAATGATGGAAATAGCATTAAAATCTTTAAAACATTATATAGGGAAAAAATAAATTTAAAACAGCTATCTAGGTTAAAAGCTGTGGTTTTGAAGAAATAAGCATGCTGTAGATATGAAGAGTGCTACTTTTCACTGTAGAACTGTTTTTGAAGACAATGTAATTACTACATATATAAAGAACTGGAAAAGCACAAGAATAAAAGAAAAATGTACTTATCCCATGCCATGACAAGCTTACTCAGGCTTTAAATGAATATATATATTTATAAAATTGCCTTTGACAATTCACAAGATCTGATTATGTGGCAGGATGCTCTGACAAAGGATTTGATTATATGGTGCACTGAGCTGTGGCTAGTAAATAATAACCTTCTCCATTCATGTTTTTACTTGTTATTGTTAGAAAAGTGGCACAATATAGAAAATTAGTAAGAGCCATAAACAAATCAATTTTTGCTGCAGGACAGCATGTATCATTTGGAAAAGGTAACCTATTTTGCCTCTGCTGCATCAAGGAATTCCATGAGTGACTGCAAGTGAAATTTTGATGCATAAACTATGAAGTAAGCCAAAGTGAGTTACACAGGAAAAATTGTGGATATTTTATTAGAAAGATATTGAAAAATTGTTGGGATCATTGTTCGGTGAGTGTTACCAGATCAGCTCTGGTTGGAAATGAGAATGTGCTTAGAGTTATGACAAAATGCTCAAAGTGGTTTAAATGATTTGGCTAGCTGGGAGAAACATAGTGTAGCGGGCAGCCAGATGAGGATTCATTTTGTTTGCATCCATATCTATCTGGAGGCATGCCATTTCTTCCAGAAGATGCTTTCATTGTTTTGTGACACACTGTGCTTTCCTGCTGCATGCATTGCTGTGGGCATGGGGCTGCCATAATGCAAACATAGTCCCCAGTTGCTGTTCCTACCCTCCCAGCACAGCATCTGGGTAAGGGAACTTAGCTCTCTCTGAATACACTCATGGAGAAGGATGCAAGAGCCATGTTAACGTTGATGTTGACATTTAAAGTCTTAAGTCTCAAGTCAATAAACTTTAACCACCACTATTGCTTTAGAAAGTGAATGCTGAAAGTTTGTTACGAATATACAGCAAATTTTCCCTGAAACTTGCATGTACTTGGACATTTAGGTAGAATATGGAAGAACCATTTAATCTGGCCTTACTTGACTTTATTGGACTCTCTTGTCCTTTTAATTAGTCTTGTCCTTCTAATTAATAAACTGTAATACTCTTTACACAATGACTGGAACAGTAAAGCTTTTTTACAAAACCACTATTACTTTATGTTTTATAAGCAAAAGCACCTTGCAAAATATGTTTTGCAGATTTCAATATATTGCAGCAAGGAACAAAAAAGGTGAACTGTGGCAGAATAAGAAATTCTCATAAACTGTATTTTTCTGATTATGGACATTCAGGTCTACTCAAAATGTTTTGTCTCTCTCAAAATTAGTTTTCAAATATATATCTTATTTAAAATATACACTATCTTAAAATTATAATAACAAGAACAGAAACTTCCAACCGCTTTCTGAAATGACAAATTCTAAGTAATATTTTCTATAAAAATAGCATTATTTAATATACTCAGTGCTGTGGGAAGTGTCAATTTAAAATTTTGTTTTGAGTACTTAATAGAATTGAACTGTAAACTATAGTATCCGAACAACTACAAAATCTAGGTTTGATATAAATATGCCACAGTTCAATCAAGTTGCATAGCATGGAGGCTAATGGAAGCATATTTGAAATTAGAGACCTGTAAAAGCTTGAACAGACACTATATAAACTAATATAAATCATATCCAAATTCTATTCTATTTCTATTCTAATTGTATTTATAAAGTTCTCAGGTGTGATACTAGCAGAATGGCCATGGATGAAGCCCACAAAGCCTGCAGACTGGAACAAAGTCCTCTAACGGTATAGAAAATGGTATTAGTCAAATGTGATCTTCCTATAACAGTTTCTCAACATGCTTTGCTTCATACTTGGTAGTACTTAGTTATCAGAAAATCATGGTAGCATGCCATTTATCCTGTATAAATTTGGGCAGAGACTAGGTAGGTATTAGCACAGATGCTATGAGATACCATAAATACTTGCAAGGAATTTTTTCCTCAAAATAATTTTCCTCTTTTCTTTATTCCATAGCAGATTCCATTCATGTAGAAATATCTATTAAATACAGTTTTTGGATGAGTATTTTTTAAATATATTTTCAAAATATGACAAAGACTGAAAAACTTATAATGGAAAAAATTATTTAAAATGTGTTCAAGTCTGGGAAATCATATTTCATAGAAGAAGCTGAATTTTCCAGCAAAACTTTGTGTTGTTTTTAATTACAATCCTTGTTTACTACTATTACACACTACATAAACATAATGATGTTTGACATTATTTGCGCAATGAAGTGCCATGTGATCTCACATGTCATACCAAATCTTAACAAAGATATTTATATCTGCTACACCTACTATGTATATATAACTTTATATACTTTTCTCTCATATAACTGAAAAATTTAGATAAATATTTTTTGTGCTAAAAGGCCCAGTTCTTGTGTTAAGCTTATAATTACAATGTAGACAGCTTATTACAGCATATAAATCTACTTTTGTTAATAATCACATGATGATGAAAAAACACCATATGCAATTTCCTAGTTCAAAGTTTCATAGCATCTAACTAGAGAAACAGAAAACTGTTGCATTGGAAAATAAATTAACATTAACTGAATGGGTAGAACTTATAAGCCTCCCTAGGCCATTTTAAAAAAAATAAAAATCAATGCTATGGTAGCTAATATATAGCACATCAACTTTAGTAGTCTATAGGATGTCATCAAATGACAATACTGGAAGATACAGTGCAATATTATTTTTACCAAACAGCAATAGAATAAAATTAGATAATTAGAAAAATTTATTTTAAAGTAAAATTTCCCCAAATATTTTGTCTTGCTGGTTTCCTAAAATTTTAATTTAAAATGAGAATGAAAATAAAAATGGCTTCATTTATAATCTGACAAATAGCAAGAACATCTATAATAAAAGTTTATGTAGAAATTATGTTTTTTATAGATTAATAAAGAGGAAAAATGATCAAATATTAACAACCATACCATATGTCACCCAGCTGTTAAGCAATGCAGTATTTCCTAATAAAATCAGAGAGGATTTTAAACTGGAAAGACTGAGGACATAGGTAATTGAAAGACAAGATATTAAAATTTCTCTGTTAAAAATTGTTTCTCAGCTGTAATGATATGTGATACCCCCTCATCTACAACTATAGTTACTTAAAAATATACAAGAAATTTTGAAAAAATATGGAAAGAGGTGTATTATCTTAGAGAAAGGCATTTTTTTTCTGTGTGTTTAAATAACATATTTTAAATACACTGAAAATACCTTTTGAAATGCAGCTTACTGAATTCAAAAAATCAAATTACTATTTTATTACCAAAGTATTTATTTTAAAAAACATGGCATAACCAGTAAAAATTTATGAAAAAGTTTTGCTTTGGTTAACATAATCGTTTATGTTTTGAGCAAAATAAAATAAGTTTATAATGTTAGCTGCATCCATCAGCATCATTTTAACTGTAGCTGGTTGCCTCTTCTTTGTCTAATGGACTATTTTGATTACTTTCTTCAGTTTCCAGACAGTTAACAATCTTTACACCAGCCTCTTTTTGCACTGTGTATTTTGAAGTTTAAATTTAAAAATATACCATAAAAAGAAAAGAATTCATAAAATACTTCTGTTAAAAATATGTGTAATATGATGCAAGGTATTTCCATTTAAAAACAATGAAAAATTTTTTTTTCCCATAGATTTATTGCAATTAAAATTTAGACTGCACAACCTTCAGTACGCTCTCAAGCAAGAAAAGAGTAAGAATGTCACAGCTTGGATTTACGTAGCATGGAAAGATTTGTGAATTATTCCACAGAGAAAACAAGATTACAAATGATTTGAGTGATATAGAGATGAATAACCTGTAAGGACACAGCAAATATTTCTGTGCCATTAGGAATGGCAAATGCATCAGGTTGCTCCGCCGAGATGCCCATACAAACCTCCTCAGGCACTCTGATAAAACCTTGCAAGTTCATTACCATTTTGGGGCAGATACAGCATGAAAATGAAGTCTGAAACATGCCAATTAAGTATTTATGTAACTGATGTGTTTGTTTTCTCTTGGAGCGAGACCAGTTAAGGAATCATTTATAAAGCCAGAGGAAAAATAGACTATTTTAGCAGATTTTTTCTTGGTAGCCTTGGCAATTTCTCCATTTACTTTAACTGATCTCTCTCTCTCTCTATTCCCACACTGTCTATGCTAGAGATTATTTGGAATATAGATGTAGACATATTGCAGGGATTTTGCCTGTAGAGGATTTTTCAATGATTTCATGGTACTATTGGGAACTAATTTACTTAAAAAAAATAGGTGAGAGAAAGAGATACATGGAGTATGAGCTGAATTGAATAGGTGAATCCTGGTCTCTTCGAAATTGAATCCATCATAGAAAGCAAGTATTTTGATAGTCCTACTTTGTCCCTAATTTCAAGGGGACTTCCAACATCATAAAGTATATGGAAGGTTGGAGAATTTAAAAAAGAGCAGACAGTAGAACATACAAGACAAAGGAAACAAAAAGTGAACAGCTGAAGTGAAAAAGTGAACAAGAAACATAAAATTTGTCTTTGAGAGATAAAAGAAAGTTTAAAAAATCAAGAAAGAGCAGATTGTTACAATCAGGAAATATAGATATTTGAGAAGATAAGGAGAAAAGGGAAGAAAAAAAGAAAATAAGCAAGAGAAAGATCAAATCAGTTATAAGTACCTAGTTATTTACCTAGCCAACAGATTAGAAATTGAAAAATAATAAATAATAGATGTACGGTGAGAGCATGTAAGCTGGAAAACTAACTTATATATAGAAAAAAGAAACAGACAAAAAGCAACATTGACATTTAGCTTAGCATAATCTTTATGTCTTCAGAGGTTCTTAGAGACAGATCTGTGTAATTTTATGGAGTGACTTGAGTCATATTCTAAGGAGAGATGTGAGAATTTCTTTGGAGGTTTCAAAACTAATGTGAGTAAGATATCTCATTCTTCTGTTTTGTACAATTGGATGTATCTGAAAATGGACATTGAAAGAAAAATAGGACACTGCCCTGTTTTATAATGTGATAAAGTCTGTTTATAGTATACTTAGCTTAACATCAGCTCAAGTATGGATCATCCTAGGAATGCTGATTTTACAAACTAGTGTGTGAACACTTCAACAAGAAAATGGTTCCCATTAATCGGAAAAAAATACTTCATTATGTATTTTAAAACATATATGTATGAGTGAGATTTCTTGATAGTCATCCTAAACTTCTGTTTTTTTCACTCTCATGCCTTCTCTGACCTTACACTCCCTATCTGCTCTCCCTTTCATTGCAGAAGTGATGCTGGGCCTGCACCTGGGACAAAACCATGCCTGTAGCTGACAGAGTTGCCATAAAAACTATTGCATTACAAAAAAATAGTCTGGAAACATCTTACCTCACAGACTTGGAGAACAAGCAGCAGAATTCATGCCTGTTACTACTTTATGAAATCTCCTTGTAGGTTTATTCATGTTTAAATAAATGCTCATTCTAATCTGAGAATTCGAGTCTACTTATCTTTTGCATGCTTACATATCCTGGTAGCAGATGTTGGGGAAGCACTTGAAAGGAAGAAAAAGCTTTCCGTTTTTAACTCAGTGAATTTCAGAACACAGCAAGCAACACATGGACTTTTAATGATAATATTTGCCTACAGTAAACAGTGCACTTGGTAAGTCCTGGTTTTATTTGGGCTGCATATATATAATTTCTAAAGTACATTTTACAAAATGAAAAAAATTCCTGCAAAGTACGCTTGTGAATGAGTAAACAGTGTAGGGGATTAGGGATCTGACAGTCCTGAAATACAACCCCATAATGAGACATCTAGTTGGGTTTAGAAGAATTTTAATTTACTGAGGTGAGCATATATTCACAGTAAAAAAAATAGAGAAATTTTTTTAAAAAACTTTGAAAACTAGAATTTAGGCTCTAAAGGGATTTGCAATACAATATTTTAGCCATAATTCTCTCTCTCTCATATTCAGCTTTGTGGAGAAGTCCTGGAATGCCAAGTACTCTCGTTACCTGAAGCACAGCAGGATGAGAGCTATATATATATGTGTGTGTGTATATATATATAAAGGAATAAAAGGAAAAAAATAGTAAGAAAGAGAAAAAGCAATGCTACAAGTGCCTAATGGAAGAAAATGATAAAACCTTCTGCCCCGGTAAAGTCAATTGGCTGGTGTTAAAATCTTAGGATGCGAGAAACAGTGACTAGTCAAAAGAATTTGATTTAGGATCTAGCAG
Source organism: Nothoprocta perdicaria (assembly GCF_003342845.1). NCBI lineage: Eukaryota > Metazoa > Chordata > Aves > Tinamiformes > Tinamidae > Nothoprocta > Nothoprocta perdicaria. The sequence goes on from NW_020455506.1 coordinate 856,483, forward strand.
TGTAAAAAGAAGGGACTGTTTTGGGATGGATGTGTCTCTTCACAAAGAAGATCCTTAGCCAAAAACCAAATTTGCCTTACTTAACTTTTTAGATGACTTGCTATTTGAAGGTGAAAATATCAAAAATGTAATTTTAAGGAAAAGAGCTAACAATAACCATCATGTAGCAAAGGACCTACCTTGGTCTTGGTAAAATGATCCCTTCTCTTGAGAAAAACCTAAAGTGAAAATTTAAAACAGAAAATCTCACTTTGCTTTGTTTCTTGTACATTTTAAATTGGCAAAATAGTCTCACTGTTCTGTGTACTGTGTGAAAAACTATTTTAACTATTTTAACTAATTCAAAAATTTGTTTTTAAGGACAATTTATAGTTTACTCCCCAATTATGCCCATACATACTGGGATGTCTCTATCTTTTTAAATATTCCAGTATTGGAGATAAATTGAATTCACTCTGTTTTTTGATCCATGTTTCTGCATCAAGTACTTCAGAGAAGCTCTTCATGTCATGGAGACTGTTTTTTTATGCTGGATTATACCATGATGTCTCTGCACACAGGAAGCACTGCTCATATGATAATCAGTCAATTTTATTGTGGTAGGAAGACCAGAAACCCAGTCCAGGCTGATCGCCACTTGGATGAGTGGTACAGCAAGCTTTTTCTTGTCGATTTGAGCACCTCTTTCTGTAAGTACGGTTATTTTATTTTTAATTCTAACAAGGCCTGAAGTGAAGAAAAAAGCTGCATACTGGTGCTCTGAGCCAAGTATCAGTTCAAGGCGAAGACATAATTCCTGTTAGGAATGCTTTCTTTATGGGTTGTAGCATTTCTAAATAATACTTCGGTCATTTTGGTGTCGCATATTAAAATTAGTGTTATGATTTATCCACATCACGAAACCTTCCAATATGCAATATACATGTGTGAGCATTATAGAATGCATCTTTTGTCAGCTGTCCTATAACTATGGCTACATCAGATTTTCCACTTCTCTTTGGATGAGGGATAACTCACTAACATCTTCACTACTGGATTTTCTGGCAGCAATGACACAATAAAATGCCTGGAAAATAATGCCTGCATATTATAATGAAAGGCATTTAGATAACACTCTGCTTTTAATTGTAATTTTTATCTAAATATCAAAAGATCACTCTGCAAAACACAGGTGATACAATTAGCAATCAAGAAATCACTCCAAAGCTTTGAAGCCACAATCAGTGAAAAATTAATGTTCTGTTTATTATCGATACGTGCTTAACCAAGCCTTGACCAAATCAACCTGTTTGATTTGTTATCTGATTTTTGTTTTGAATATCTGTCAAGTTTATCATATTATGGAGTTCAGCAGTCTCCCACCCTTTCAGAAACAACCAAAAAAGACTAGTTTTATGAGATTGCTATTACTTTATAATTAATTTTATTATTATTAAATTACCATTCTTTTCTTCCAGGTCTAGCTTAGGTATAGTAGCTTCTGCTGTCTAACAAAGTATTTATCTTGGGCTGAGGGAATTTGAGCAAACCATCTTCATCAAGAAATCTTGATAACTTTATAAGAATAGGCAATATGGTGATGCTCTGGTCTCTTCTACATTTCATCAAAATATGTTCAGATTCCAGTGTAAACAGTTTGGGCTTATTAAGAACACTTTAGATAATTTCCTCTCACATATGAAAATATTGGAGAGTTCACAAGAAAATAATGCAGTAAAAGTATTTTGACTGAGAAGAGATAATACGAACTTCACAATTTTCTAATAGAATTGGATGCAAATAAATACTTTCAATTAATGCAAGAAAATAATCTGAGTTTAAATTAATTTGAATAATCAGTGATCTTGAGCACTATGCATTTATTTGCTTTTAAACCCTCATCTAGTCCCACTCCTCTGCTCAAGAAGGGGCACCTAGAGCATGTGGCACAGGGTGGCATCCAGGAGGGTTTTGAAGATCTCCAGAGAAGGAAACTCCACAACCTCCCTGGGCAGCCTGTTCCAGGGCTCTGTTACCCCCAGAGTAAAGAAGTTCTTCAAAAATAGGATGAATTTCAGGAATTTATATATAGTTTAAAGGAATTTGGGTTTGACACTCATCTATCATGAAAAGAAATGCCCCTTCTGTTTCCATGCAATGTTAACATGCACATAAAAACTCTTCTTATTCCAGAAGCTCTGCTAATGGAAAGTAATAGAGAGAATTCCATATCAATAGGTATATTTTCCCCTACCAGATACATAACAAAAATTGTTGGGCTTTTTCGCCTACTTTTGATTATTCCTACTTTGCTTATAGGGTTTCACTTTCAAAAACAGGACTGATATAAGACATTATTAATCGTAAAGTAGGAGCCTAAAATGCTTATGTTATGCACCTATTCAAAATTGCTACCCTCTACTACCCTTATTGCTATCTGTTCCTTATCACTTTTGGAACAGGTGCAGCTCACAGTAAATTTTAGCTCTAGTCTCATAAATACAGCCTACATTTCTGCATTGTTAGGCAGATGAAGGCTAAAATAAAGCCTTGCCAAACTGCTGAACACCTGCCACGCTGCTAGCCATAGCTCCGGAACTCCACATTATCCCATATTGTAGTCCTGCAGGCATGTGCATACTGACTTTGGGAAAAATAAGTTGTATGATCCAAAATAGCTTGAAAGAGCCTGCCAGCACTGAAACCCACAGAAGTAGGTATAAAAACTCTTCTTCCTCAAAATATTAAAACAGCATTCCAGTCTGAGAATTAAATCTTAATCAATAATTAAATGCATGGACAAATGCATGGAGAAGAAAAGAAAACACCTTTCAGAATTGCCTTTACTGTTGAAGACAAGACTTTCTCCATTTTTTTTCCTTATTAGTAGTATTATACTTTCACTACGTATTTTCTATGGCAGAATTATGGCCGAACACTTTTATAATTGTTAGAAAATTGTTAGATCATTGGTTGAGTTCAATGCCAATGGAAGTCTTAGTAGCAGCAGAGGTAAATAAATATTGAAAGTATCTGAAAATCCATCCTAAAGTTGTAATTCTTAGCAAGATGCTCCTTCTTCTTTCTTATCTTTCTGTATTTTTGCAAAATGTTTTGATGCATGTTTCAGATCTCTTTTTGTCTTTTTCTCTGCTATTGTTATTATCTAATACTTTAAAGGATTGTACACAAAGATTTCATTAAAGTGAATATGCCTCATATTTGCAAAACTAATATAAGAGACTTCCAATCTCTTATTGAAGTCATAGCATGAACAGGATAAAAAGAAGTTCCTGAAATGTATGGATCTTGTGCTATGAACCTAAAAATCTTTGTAAATTCAAGGTGAAAGATTGGTATTCAGCTCATTAGAAAATCAAACATAGAAAACAAAAATAGAAAATCAAACATAGAAAGTCTGGTGTTATATTTAGCGTTACATTTCAATCTGAGGGGAAAAAATATGTGTTTTACTAGTCAAATTAATAGTCAAGTATTAAGTGTTGTCACCAACAATTAGAGAAATCTTAGCCATTTACTGAATCTTTGGTTGTTTAGAATGTAGCATTTAAGATATTACACTAAAGGCAGCAGGCACTTGTGATGCATTATTGTCATTTACCTATGCTTGCTGTTAAGAGGGGAATACTGAACCGTCTTGACAGTCCTGATGTACTAGAGAAGAAATTAGGGACACTGGTTTAAAACAGCAAGGATTTGTCTATATTTTAGAATTTCATGTGAATGTTTCTTAAACTCCTATCTCTTCTTGCAAGCTGACAGAAAAAATTCCACGTCCAATGCTCACAAAAGTCACAGTATATTCCCTTTAAATATCAGCAATCTTTTGTGATTCTAGGCTTTTAAATATTCTTTCTTTTCCTTTCTTTTTTACTTTTCAGGTCATGATGGCACTTCTGGTTAACATTTTACATTTTGATATGGCTTTATTCTGGCATTTAACACAGCTCAAGAGTTGTGCACTTGTCAAAACAATAAAAATCTGCACTATATATGATTTTTTAAAAAAATCTAAGCATTGTTAGTGTCAACAGGAAAGAGTGACAATGAAGCAAAAAAGTATAGTTTTCCTTATAGTTATCCAGCAAATATCATCTTAATTTAAAGTAGCAATAAAGAATGAAATCACAATATTTTCCTTGAAATGAGGAAAAACATGCCTTAAAAGGTGATAGGCCAAATCAGTAGTAATTTTAATCACAAAAGACACTTAAACAGCATGATCCCAGATAAATGCATCAGAATCTTTTACTGTGTGAGTTACTGGCTATGCTTTTTTAGGTAGATTATTGTAGTGAGAGCAGATGGTCTCAGTTTATGCCTTTTGTTCTGCACAATTATTGATGTGGATGCTAATATGAGACAATAAGTGGGCTATTTTTTGTCTATAATTGACATTAAATGGGTAATATTGAGGAAGCATTATGACTAGCTGACAGATTCAAATCCATGTAGTCCTTACTAAAAATCACGCAAGTTCAGAATGTTGTAGCCAAATTACCACAATAATTATCTGCACACAATGAGGAACAGAACAAAGAATCAGCAAGGAGAAAAATCCTTCAAGGGTATTTATGGTGTGCAAAGCACCACACAGAGTAAAATTTCAGATGGAGGTGGCATTTGAGCATTCATACATCTCCAAGTATATTTGTATATGCAACCTGACCTGGGCATGTGCTCTAGCCACACAGCTGTTGTAGTACCTAGGAGCACAAATACCTGCAGGATTGGTCTATGTGAGCACTGGCTTTCACCAAGGAAAAACAATATCTCACGTGAGCTCCTATTAGGGCTGCACTTCTTTTGCAACTGCAAAATAATAGCCTATATTTATTGTCCTATAAAAATTAGCACTGACAATCAGCAATGATGTCATTTATTTTTCTGTCAGAATTGTTGAAAGGGAACAAATGAGAATCATAAAGCCAAAGGCTTTCTGTTTTTTTGTTTGTTTATTTGTTTTTTTTTCAATACAGTGAATATTTGAAAGTTTTTAAAAAAATTTGGTTTAACCTGTAAAAAAACTAATTAAGAATTACAGTATATTTCTTATGGATGTTGAGATATCTATTTTTGGAAAGTTTTAGAAACAGGTTAGACTAACATCTGTCAGAAATGTCATCTGGCAAGTTGATCCTGCCTGCGGCAGGAGAGATGGACAAGATAATCTCTTGAGTTTCCTTCCAAGTCCGTTTTTCACAATTCTCTGATAATGCAGTGTAGTAGCCTCAGACTGAGAAAAAAAATATTCAATTTAACTTAGTATCTAAAAGTTTTAGAATATAGCCAAAACCTGCAAGAATTTTTCAGCTCAGATCTGAATCCACACCAGTCATGAAGCATTCACGTACATTTGTCAGATAAGGGTCTTATTTTTCCCTTTAGCTTTAGCATACAGTCCTAAGTGTAAGCATTAAAGTATTAAGCTTCAGGATGATTATGGGATCGTAGCTGCTTGGACTGGATAGACCTTGAATTTAGCAGTGTCAGTTTAAAATGCTCATCCCAGAGTGAATAAAAGATATTTTCAGGAAAGCTAATACGAAATCCGGGTCCTGCTAGTATCAGAGTAGTTTTCATACTGACTTTGTCTCACTGTCATGTTCATTAAAACAGATTTTCCTACTGATGAAAGAAATGACACTGTTCTACATTTTATAAGCCAGATCAGTTATTCAAGATAAACAAGCTTTTAAAATATGCAAATGATCACGGTGATAATACTATTTTTTTTTCCTTCACGAAACAGCATGTTTCTCGCAGGGGTATTGCAAATGGAAAGTGGCAATGGACTGTTTGAGAGGAAAGTCAGTGCAGTTCAAGCTTTAGCATGAGGATGCTAGAAGATATTTGGACTCCACAATCACACATGTGCTACAGATCTGCAAAAATTCTTACACTACTAGTGATGTAAAATGACTTTGGAATAAGGTGTACATGTTAAAATGACAGAATTTCTGATTATGAATCCTCATCAGAGGTTTGCCATTTAGGACTGCAAATCTGAATTAATACCCTAGTGCTGACAGAAAATAATTCTATCATCCTGGCAAAACATAGAACATCAATATTCTGTATTTTTTAAGGCAGATAATTGTACTTCTTTACTTCAGAAAGGTGGTTCTGAAGTATAACTTGAGCATTTTTGAATAAAGCTTCTGTAAGATGTAAGAAATAAGATACATTATGGCATTGCTGTATAGAGCCTTCTAATTTGATATATTTTAATCCATTTAATTAAAAGTAAGTATTTTCTGTAGAATGACATACACTTATGTTGGATATTGTGCATATATCATGAAAGCACTTCGCAGCTTTCTGATATTCATGCTTTTCAACATCTGGACAGATTTAGCTTTCATATTCTTAAAAGAGTTGCATATATTACTAATTCCGCAGTTTTTGTATGAAATTATTCCTTAATGATAATGGACATTTACATTTAAAATGTCATCCTAGGCTATTATCCACTTCTGTATTATATCCTGAGGAGGCATAAATGGGCATAGCTGGGTCGAGTTCAGAGTGGTTTGTCAATATCTGCTTCTTCTTGGTAGCTGGTAGCTTGTTTTCCAAGCAACATATAATTTTGGCAGATTGAGGGTGGGTTTCGTAAATAGATACTAGGATGTTTACCTTTTCTTCAGGTGACAGCTAAAATATACAGACAAAATATGAGAGTGTTTATTTATTATGATGAGAGATTATTTACAGGATTCTAAAGAGAATTCAGCTAAAATTGAAAAGAGACTGTTTTGTTTTGCTGCATTCAATTTCTCAAAGTAACAGCCTAAAGGAGAAATGTTTCTATCCAGGGAATTATGGCTTGGCTTTTCATAGCATGTGCAGTGATTTACCTTGTCCAAGGGTCTATGATTTCACTGACCCTTGCATGTCATCTATAGGTAGGGAAAGATAATGGGAAGAATGTCTTGTCAATCACTGCAGTTTAGGTAGGAATCTTTCTGCTTGTACATGTAAACAAATCCTTATGCTTTATGCAATTAAAAATTACATTATTTCATGTCTCAGTATTTTTTTTAAACTTGATTGGATATTTTTTGAGGGTCTTGTGCATGTAAATGTTGAGATAAACTATTATCTAGGAGTCATGATCAAGTTTATTTGTAAATTGAATCTCAGCTGTAGGAAGGTGATACTAATCTGCCCTTGTATTCATGTGCATGTGTTTCTTCCTGACTTCAGTGAGAACTGTATGTGTCATCCAAGGACAGAATAGCAGAAGGCTTACCACTGCTGTCTTTAAATGAAGATTTACATAGTAAGCAATTTTGATATGTGTGCTGAAAATGGTTTTCTTATCTATGTTTTTTTAAATCAATTTTCAATGAAAGTATTTGGATGTTTCCAATATTTCCACTTTATCATGAAAAGATCACTGTGTACTCAATTTTTTTGTATAGTATGGTATTTCACCTGTAATCCCAGAAGAGTTTAAATAACGTAATTTATTCACTTAAAAGGGAAAAAAAGGAAAAAAATAAAAAGTGAGATAAGCTTCTGTTTTGACTTGTTTTATAGTAAAAGAAAAGAACAGATTTCAACTGTACCTCATGAAATAAGTGTTTTCTGCTCTTTTGAACAAGTTTTAGTACACATAGAGCTCATGGTACACACAGAGTTGCCAGAGTTGGTCAGTCAAACATTTTGCAGCTATCCAAAAGAGAGTGATAAGCATCTTGGGCCCCATCTCCACAAGGGAAAATATCTTCTTGGAAAGAAGTAGAGAGAATTGCAATATTAGCCTAGAAGTGTTAATATAGCAGTCTTAGATTGTCTTTAGAAAAAATTCTGGTGGGCAGCAGCTAATAATGCTCTGAATGGAAGCTAACCACAGATCTACAGTTGTCTTTCACTTTTCCTGTCTGCAAGCTATTCTTCCTTGATTAGCTTTGTCTCCAATAGTTTTATCAAAGTGAACCTTATCAAGTTTATATTTCTAAGCAGCGTGCATGAATCTTCAATTATTTTTTCCACTAGGAAAATCCTGTCATAGAGAGATCCATTATTATTAGCCAAGGCCAGATTTTCAACTAGCTCTTGCTCTTTTGGCTAGTGGGAAAGCTAAATGTGATAGACATATCATTTAATATACAATTACAAATATAAAGCTATTTTAAACAAAATTTTCCATAAAGTATTAATAATTTCATTGAATTAGACAAATTTTGATATCAAAACTTGGTGTAAAGAATGTTACACTACACGATTTACTTTGTTTCTAGTGTCTGTTTTTTAGTTTTTGCAATTTGATAATAGTGTGAAGAAATAGATATTTCTATCTGAATAATTTTTGACATTTGAATGTTAATAAGAATGCTAAAGGTTTAATATGAAGAAATATGCATATACTATTTCATCTATTCATATTTGTATTCTTTCCTTTATTCTCTAAATGTACTGAGTATATAAACCTATTGAATCTATTGATTACCTATCTGTTGAGAGCCCATGTTGCAAATAAAACGAAACAAGTATCAACCAAAAGAAAGCTCTTCTCTTACTCTGGCTGTTCCATTTCCACTTCCATCTTGAACTCCACGGTACAGAAAGCCAGAAAAAAGCTGCTTTATACGGCCCTCCAGTCCTCTACTATAAGGCATTTCTTTAGCAACAGAACATCTTCTATTTCTTTAGAAGACATATTTGGATCTTCATTGCGTGAGGTTGTTCTGTGAGTTTGCATTCAAATAAATGTTTGTAGAAACATTTGAGGACATAAAGATATCTTGAAAATACCAAGTTTGTTCCTCCAAGTAGAAAACCTTTTCTGAAAACTGGTGTAAAATTTAAAAATACATAATTTAAAAGATTAAAATAAGACAGTTAAAACTGCCTTCTGTCTAAAAGAAAAGGACAATATTATATTATTCAGGAACAGCAATACTTTTCTGCTTTTATTCATATTTTTAAACAACCGTACTGCACACTTGAGATTCAAATTTGACATACTCACTATTCAGAAAACTCTGCAGCACCATCCCTAGAGAAACAACTCTTCTCTCTTATGCAAAGGGATTCCTAGTAGCTATGTGGGAGTCTCTAAAAATGTCATTTCAATTCTCTAATGCCTCTTTGACCAGTGACAGTGTTCAAAGAGGATTTTAAAGGCACCTGCTTTGGATGGGTACGTTTCAAACTGAGCAGCACTTGACTGTTATTTTGATGGCAATTGAACATTCAGTTTGCAGCCACATTAGCTTTGTGTCTAAACTGAAAAAGAAAAATCAGTGCTGATGCAACAAACATGCAGTTGTTCTATTACCGCCTGTGTATGGTAGGATATAGAGCCCTAACATTGTTCCCTCCGGTTTGTAGCACAAACTCAAAGCAATTGTGTAAAAATTGTTAAATTGTATAAGTAGCCTGGATAAAACAGGAATCTGACCTGTAGCAAATGAATGTACCATGTTACATGGATTGCTCCTCATCACGATCTGACAGCATCCTGAGAAACTCACACAAGCACAAGGTAGCAATCTGCATCCGCCCTATAGAAGAAAAACCTGGGTTCACGTGTTGGCAGGATGTTGGATGTCAACCTCTTGTCAGGATGACAAGGTAGGAGGACTCTAGGGCTCACCAAGGAGTGTATCTCTCCTAGTCACAAAACATCTAAAGTTGGCTAATTCCTCTCCTTTCTGTCTTTAAAGTATATAGACTATACTGAGCAGATAACAAGTTTGTTTAGTAAAAGAAGTCAAACATTACAGCTTGATTTTCAGTTCATCAAAGAGTAGACTTTACTTTCATTTTGTTTCTACATTAATTTCAGAATTACACACCTCTCACCTCATTTTACATCTTTCCTGTCAAAAACGAAGGTACAAAAACTGAAAGTACTATTTTCTGCTTAGCGTTCCAGTTCTGAAGACTTCATGAAAAAAAAGTCTCGATGAACTATTGTTAGAAGGAATGAAAGGCACATTTTTCTTCAAGATCTCTAACATGGTGCAGTTAATCTGAAATAAATTAATTCAAAATACAGTTATAAAATGTATTTGTAGTGTATGCTTTTGAGGGGAACTCTTTGTCTCTTCGATCAAAGTCCAAGACAGACTAGTACATCTTCAAAGTGAAATATAGGTACCATGCATTCTTAATATGTCTCTATGTGACAAATCTGTGTATTTCACTATAGTATCTGAGGACTAATAGGAATAAAAGAAAGCCATCAGCTCCAGAGAAATAGCACTTCTGGCTTATAAAGGCTTTCTAGCCAAGCATCAAGCAGCGCAGGAGATGGATCAAAGCATGTGAATAAAATGCATTGACTTTGTGGCTGTATTTTAGCATCTTGACACCCTATTCTGACAACATTCTTTGTTTTATCAGAATAAACAGCTTATCTATTTCAGAGATACCTCCTTTTGTTTTATTAATTTAGCTGTGGAATCTATCTCCATTCAGCAAGCTTTAGCATTATAAACTGCAGACGATACACGAGAATGTGGTATATAACACATATGGATAGATTTACAGGTATCACATATGTTATATATTTATATCCATATAGAATATGTGAATATACACATGCATGCACACATGCACATACAGACACACACATGTATAAATGCATCCAGACTTAGTTTCATAGGAAAACAAAAGCAAATCCTAGAATCCTATTTCATTGAGGAGATTCTTGTGCACAGCTCTCTGGCTCTGTGCCCATGGGAGAGCCAGCAAAGTTCCTCCCTATGTTAAATGCTAAATATGAAATCAGTCTTCAGAATCATATTTTGTTCACTTGCATGTGACTTAAAATTTGAAATTGACGTTAACTCTTTTTCTCATACAAATGGCATATGTATCTTACACATTCATGGAGGTTCCTGACCCGTATTTGATATCCTGTTACTATTACAGTTATTTTAGATTTTAGCTATTACCATTAATGCCCAGAAAATAACACCACCACTGAAATAGTCTCAGAGATCCTTGGGGAAATACCCAGTTTAGCAGTCACAGCCATAACTCTTCACAGACAGCATTGTATATTGTATCTCTTTCACAATATTGCTCAGCCCAAAGCCAGCATGGAGATAGAAGACTGCATTACTGAGCCTTTGCTCCTTTCTGTACAACTGTAATATTTCTCCTGCTCATGTCAATCGTACCATTTTCCAGTGCTACACACACTCCAAAGTGTGCATATTGGCACATGTGGGTACATTTGTGCAAGGTGGTGTGCAGAGTCTCTAGAGGTTTCATCTGAAAAGGGGTTCAGGTACAGTGGTGTAATGAGGCTCTTTGCAGAAGTGCAATAATCAACAGTGATTTAAGGATTTAAATTTCCCTCATATGCTGAAGGGGAAATATACCATCAAGGAATCAAGGACAAAATTAATAAGATTTTTTTTCTCCTTACTGTACTTCACAGGCTTGCCTGAAATGCTGTTTTGGTTGCTTCATCAAACCAGGACCTGGAGCACAAATCTAATTCTTTCACCCAGGAAACTGTGGCAGCAACCTCAAGAGATTAGTTAGTCAAACAGCCACCACTACTGAAAGAGGAGTATATTCCTCCAGTGACTTGTGCTTTCCCAACCTGTCTTGTATCTCTTTGATTCTTGCCAAACCCACCTTTGAGCTTTTGCAACTCAGTAACTTATGAGAAATAAAAAATAAAGAGGGATAAATGTCTGATGCATTAATTAGATGAATCAGATTACAGTGTCTAGCAATAATTAGGGTTTTACAAAGAGAGAGTCTAGGACGGTGCAGCTGGCAGCCTGGAAAAGCAAGAAAGACTACACTCTTTTTTAGCAAAGTGGGGACTCTTTAGTTACTTTCCAAAGCTCAGCTGAAGTCTGTGCAGATTAGATAGAAATGGGCGAAGAAATGAAGGACTGGGTCAGTTCCTGATTTCTAGGTAGTTTTTCCTATTTATACAACAAAAGCATCTGGAATCTGGCAACACTTCCTCCAGTCAAGTAACTGATGTCAAGTGACCAAGGAATAATTAGATTATAATATTAACTACTGTAATGATTATTAATTATTAATAGTCATAGTGAGCTCCCTCTGAAAATGCAAATGCATTAACATTAAAACTAATTAGTAAGAGGTGATTAGTTCAGAGTCTGTCATTGGGTCCTCAAAAACAAATTATACATGTATGAGATTTTCTGGTCATTTTTAGAATTTGTTTTTCCCCTTCTTGTCTTACCCATGTGCTCTGCCACACACACACAGCTTAGCACAAGCAGAATGCTAGAAATCAAGTCTCTGCATTGAAAAATATGCTTCATATAACTCTAATGTAAGCCTGAGAGATGGAGAAACATAGAGAAATCCTGATGGGATGTGCTGCATTTCTGTCATAACCCCTAGTTCAGGAACAGGTCACTGGTGTAGTGCCCAGTGACCGGACAGCAGTGTGCTGATGATGTGATATCATAATTTCAGAGCACTGTCTGTATTATTTCACCAAGGAGTCGTCTTATCTACAGAAAAACAAGAATCCTCTCAGTCTTTGTGGCTTACAGATAACTTCTACCCTGAGCAATGTTTACAGTATTTCTAAGTCTTCATCGCTGAGAAAAACAAATTTTATTTTGCTGAAAGATTATTACAATAAAGTATTGAGGAGACTTCCCGAATAGTGGCAGCAAACCTTCAGTTTTATTTTAGCATACATGTAAAATGGATTTGGGCTTTTAGATTTTACTTACATTGCTAGTCAAATGATAAGGTTTTGAAAATATGTCAGCCTTTATACAGCGCTTCTGGCAGATAAATGGTGGTTTTGGGCAACTACCAAGCAATTACTGTGACTTCATCTGCTTTCCTAGTGCCTCTAAGCTGGCCACAGCATCACATAGAAAAAAAAATCATAAAACAGTATTTTACCAAAATCATAAAAATGTGAGGCTTTCAGATTTCACATATTAGTGTTTTACTAGGCTTTTTATCTGCCCTACTACTGATCTGTCTTATTTTATTAGCATAAATTAAATGAAATTTTGAATGAACGTATTTGTAGTAGTTATCCAGAGCAAACGAAATGAAATCTGCCAATTCATTTTGTAAATAGGCCTCGTTTTGTACTTGCTCCATATTCATACTCCTTTAAGAGGCTTTACAGATGGCAACCCCTAGTACAGACTGTTGAGAAAACTCTGGAATTATCATCTGAAAATGCTCCCGCAGTTCTGCATTTGCACTGATAGCCCTGCATATTCATAAACTTTTGGGAATCTGCACCAAGCCCTTCGTGCATCTCATGCACCTCTCCTCCCTGCCACCCCCACCTGCTCAGAGACTAGCTTGTTATTCATTCCCGTCAGTCGACGTACACTTGTGCCTGAAGAATATGCTTTATCTTTAGCAATCATACGTTGCCACACCAGGCACATTACACAAATATTTACGCGGAGAACACAAAACCCTCCCCGAGCATTGTCTGCCTTTCTAAAGATGAAAACCTCACAATTTCGGAACCGGAGGGTGCTCATAATAAACCCAGCTTGAATGTTTAAGTAGGGTAAGTGGCTGTGCTGGAGGCACGCAAAACGTAATTGTGATTAGTAATATTTTATTGAAAATCAATTGTTCCAAAAGAAAGCAGTAGTCTGGGAAGTAGGAGAAAAACCTGAGTGTTCAGGCTTCTATTGTGCTCTGATAAAGAGTGTATAGCTGGCATTCCCATTGCCTTCAATATCCCAGCTCTCACTGATGCTGGCAAGACACCAATTTCATATAATTTGATTGTTATTTCTGGACACTGGAGGTAACCACCTTACTGAAATTTCCTGGGTGTGCAGACAATGATATATGTAAAAAAGAGAGGCAGAGAACTATGCAGTATGCTTACAATCAATTCTTCCCTTTACATATTCAAGGAGAAAAAGATGTATTTGCATGGCAAAAGTTTTGCCATTGAATTACAATGAATTTAAAAGTCTATGAGTCTGTGCTTGATTAATTGCTCTTCTTTTACAATTTTTCTTTTAAATTGTGTTTTCTTTTAAACACAAGAGATAATTTTAAGAGTATTGAACAGGGGAAAAACAGTTTAATTTACTAGAATTTGGGCTAATTGCAAGTTCTTCCACAATATCATTTTTTTTTTCATGCTAATGCACAATAAATCTTCACTTTTTTGGTGATGCTTGTGTCCATTTGAACCTCACATCTTTCCAGCTTGCTTTCCTCACTATGGGATGCAGAACAGCAACCTTGTTTGTAAATGAGGCCTGAAGCTGTCAGACCCTTTGATGCATGAGAGATTTTATGCAAGGGTCCATTTGCAAGTGGATTGCTCAAATGTGAAAGATGCCCCAAGGAGGTTTCACACGCCCCCATTTTATTAACTTATCTTCTTCACCAACTTACTGGACTACAGACTACTCTTGTTGACTCCTTGGACAAGTGTTATTAAGGAAAATGTCAGCACAGCTGAACATGGATCTGCAATGGTGACAAGCACATCAGCTTGTTCAGCATCTTTAGCCTCTTAATTGATATATACTTACACTTCTGAAATGCAAGGTTTAAAACTGCCACTCATGCTCATTTATTATAGACCACCAGAAGCCAGCTGCCTAAGGACTTTTCAACAATATTCTTTTCCAATATTGTATTGATTTTGCAATAATTACATAGTTGATGGGACCAACATTGGAATATTAGAAGACGTATGTCTAACAAATCATGCAATATATTTGCTGATAGGTAACACATCACCACTCAGCTTTTAGAAAACCTGCAGTGGTAAACAATTTCCTGTCCTAAAGGTTTAGTCTGCTTAAGACCAATGAACAACACTGCAATAAGAATTAATCTGTACTTCTACTATTTCATCTGATGACCAAGGAAAATTACACAAATAACAGAGGATAAACATTGGCTCTTCAATCATTTCCTCGACTCTCAGAATCAAGAAAATGGAAGACCTCGGAGGCTGAAGTAGCCAATCTATTCACATCATTTTAATCATTTAGTTCCCTGAATTAGGAGTCCAGACTCCCTCCACTATCTCAAAGTATCTCCAGAGAGCAAGTCAAAATACTGAGGGTCTGCTCTCAATTCCAGCCTCAGTGCTCATGATGGCAAGTGCCCTGGCTCTAAGCTTGGGCAGCCGGTTAGGATGGAACTACCATGGCCACATGTTCAGCAGTAATGCAGCACTTTGCTTCATACAGCTTGCATGAGCTTTAATGTTGCTTTGTGAAATGGTGGAGGGGAAAAGTAGAATTACAGACATCCTAGCTTGGAATAATCTTCTGTGGAGCTGCCCTGCAGCAATCGATGTGACTTGGCTTCTGTATATGTGGCTTTGAAGACTCCTATTTGGCTCTTAAACATTTGACTCTCAAACATTCTTTAAAATAGCCACTACATTTTCCTTCTATTTTTCCTTTTTCTTTTTTTTTTTTTATTCCAAAAGAGATTCTCTTAATTTTTTCTAACCACTTCCTTCACTTTGAATACTACTATTTTGCACCTGTGATAAAGGGTATAATCGCTACTTAAATGAACTGTACATAAGAAACCAAAATTACTTCTTGATTTGGTTGAACAGAATCTTAAAAAAACCCTGTTCTTTCTCCAACGCATATATCTTTTTGAGCAACCCTATTTGCTCTCCCACCCTATAGCCTTAGTACTAGATTTTGCAAGTTCACCCAGAATATTACCAATTTATTCTAGGAAGAAAAAACAATTCATATAAGGTGTGACAACCAGCTGTGACTGCAGGAAGCTCAGCTGCTGGTCACAAAACCTGCAAGGAAGATAGCAGAAAGACTAACAGATAAAACTCAGTTTCAGCTAAGTTTCTTTAAACTCATTCTCAAAGATAAATGCATTTTGATACAATCAAAAAAAGAATACTAACCTAGAAGTTTGGAAATAGAAGGAGAAGCCAAGTGGGACACAGCTGAAGGAACCTGGTCAAAGTGAGATTCTGTTGGTTCTTGGTCATATGACATCATCAGATATCCTCAGGGATGGATAAGACCTATTTTGCTGTAACCGCAGCCTGTGATGAGTGCTGTATTAGAATGATAATGCATATCTCTAAGAATAGTGTTTCCCACACTCTTCTAAATAATTGATATTCTCAAGTCTCCTTACTCCTACTTTTTTTTGAGGTAACAGTGTCTGTAACAGTTTCTGGCTCCATCTCTCCTCTACAAGTTCTTTTGAAAACATAAACATAACTATTTCTCATATTAAAAAATAAAATGTTGTTTTTATAACATTGAGAGTTTCTCTGTCTTCAGATTAGGCTCTATGGAAAACTGACAGTTCTAAGATAACCTTCAGGTGGTCACTGGAGCTGCTGCTTTAACAATGATAAATTATCTGTGGCAGTAATATTTGTTCTTTTCTTTTTTTCATTAACTAACTAAAAAAGCTCTGTGCCTATGCAAGATAGCACAATACTTCCCAGTAGAATAAGAGATATTGAATTTTGTCATCCTTTTGAGAAGGACACAACTCAGACATAGGAAGGAGGAGATGTTATGTACAAGAATGGGAGGAGTCAGTGAGGTTTGAAAAGTGAAGATATAAGACACAGGATGGGATTTAAATGAAGCCTGGATGGAGTCAGTGGTAAGCCTGGGAGAACTATGAATGGGATTCTGGGCTAAAACTGCTGGTATGAAAGAGGAGGGAGAGGGTGCTGACACTTTCTATCACATAGAAGGGGAACCAGGTTTATCCTGAAAAACAGGAGAAAATAGAATCAAAACAAAAGCCTATAAAACAGATATTTTCCACTGCTGTCTTTATACAAAAAAAGAAGTTCCTAGGAGCTATCTGCTCTGTGTTCTGAATCCTTTTTCTATGGCAGCAGCTGAGGAAGCAGGCCAGAAGAATCTGGAGCTGTCTTATGGTCCAGGTGAAAGAACTAGACACCAGAGATGCAGACAACATGGGCTGCCCAAACAAGTCCTTCAGCAAGGGTGAAGGAGGTAACATCCAGCTACAACTATGGCACCCAACAGCTTTGCCAACACTAACCATTCCTAGTTCTCACACTGGAGCAATTGGGTCTTACTGCCATTGAAATGCCAACATGGAAAAAGAAGAAATACTTTTGGTAACCTCAAAGAACATAATCAATTAAATTGAAATGCAATGTTAGAGGCATAGGGCTTCTGGAAAGGGGAAGAGGTTTAAGGCAAATGATCCTAGAAAAAGAGGAAAAATAAAAATGGTTTGGCAGAGAAATGAAGCATGTGGTTTAACGAAATGTGGCTAAAAACTCATACTATCATATTTAAATACTTGTATGAAAATACTCAAGTAAAATGTTTTAATGGACTACTTTAGCTACGGCAGAAGAGATGCTAAAATAATGCACAGGTTATTAGAAAACTAAGCCAGATACTAGGTTGCTTTCAAGCCCTGTTTCCTGTTTCTTTAACAGAAGATGCTTCTCTCACCTCTAGCCTATATGGTTTCTGACATAATATTAAGATGAAATGAATAAGTCTCAAACTATCAAATATCTGTCAGTTTACAACCTTGGCTAATTTTAATAGCATTTATGTTCCTACCAATATAGAAACATCAAAAGTCTGAAATGCTTTCACATAGAAACATATGAATCATACATTTTTAACAAGATAAATTATAGGTTTGACGCAGCTCTCCATCCCTTCTGAAATCCATTATTGTGTATTTTATTCACACTATGTGTTTGTCGCAGACAATTGGAGTGGACAAAAGCAGATTTTATCAGAACAAGCTCTGTAGATTCAACCTATTTTATTCCTTATAATGGAAATAATTTCCTTATTTTGGCAATCTGTGGGCTTTTAACTTCATTGCCAGTACATAGAATATGCACTTGTGTTTTGTGGGAAGCTGGGCAAAGCTAGAGAGATGGAAAAAGTTAATAATAGAACAAGTCCATATATCTGTTTTTCCTGAAAAGTTGTTTTCTACAACTTGATTAAGTTTCAACTTACTAAGAATATCCATTGTGCCGAGAATTTTATACTTTTTCTCAGTAGGAACTGGACTTTCATCCAACAGCAAAATAAAGAAAAAAATCTTATTTCTTTCCTTTCTAAGCCTCCCATGTTATCCTACTGTAAGAGAAATTTAAATACAGAGGACCATTTTTTATCAGGTTTGTGCCTGTGTTCTACTAAGATCACAATAACATCTAAAGATCTGCTTGCCTGCATGTGTAAACCTTGTCCTGTGTTAGTTCAAATGACCTAAGTTATGGAACAGCTGTAGCTAGAAGTTTCTCTTCCTGTTTTCTTATACCAAAATATAGTTTAGACTAGGACTTCATGGGAAGAAACCTATTAGAGAGTAGTTGGGCTGATAAACTCTGGATATGGTTTATATTTCCTTTTGGGTGCTCACACATGCTCCAGGAAGGCACTGGTCTGGAATAGACATGCAGAGAGAGGGTGTGAACATGGACTATTCCATACCGCAGATCTAGTCCTCATGAGTAGAAATTTATATTAATGCAGACCTAGTCTTTCTGTTTTACAATGCATCATCCCATGACTGAATCCATCCTGGATTTTTATGACCACTGTACCCCCATGCCACAGACCTTATGTTTTTTGTAAGATGCTCTGCAGCTGTACACAGGAGTACTGTAGGCAAGAAGAATGTGTTTGAAATGTGAAACTAGGAATATTCAGGGCACATATCACTAAGAAAACAAGAGCTCTTTTTTGTTTGTTTAGAAATCTAAAAACGCTTCTCTCCAAAGGAAATTTTCTCGTGCATACACAGGCAACCTACACTCAAGCCAGCTTTCACTAAGTATTGATCTGATCCAAAAGCATTCTCTTTAAATTTTGTGTGGACAATCATTTTTTGCACAGAAGAGGTAGAGACTGACACTAAAAACACTCTTAAACACTCTTTTTTTTTTTTTCTTTTTTGATATGGGAACACTAGCTGCGTGATATTCCAGCTACATCTTCTCAAAATGGTATAAAACAATTTAAGCGATATTAGAACATTTTCTTTCATATTATATAGAAAATAAATATTTTTTTGATCCAAGGAAAATAGTCATCTCTCACACTTAAATTTATTGGCTAACTCTTGGTCTGTTTATTTTTAATTATCTCTACTGTGGCCTGAAATCATTAATTATTTCTTTGCAAAACAATGTGGACATCAGTGATTTTTTTCTCCTGACTCAATAAATATCCAGAAGAATGTGAACTAATGCTTAAGAATTTCCATATGAACAGCAGCCAAATCTACTTTCTAGGGGTAATGAGAGTTTTGTGGTTTCATGCACATCTGATTTTTTGTGTCCTCTTTAGAGTATTTTGCAGTGGGACTGTTAAGTACCCATTCAAAAACTGAGGAACAGAGACACTTAGATAATGACTCCTTGACTATTTAGCCAATGCAACTTTTTAGAAATTTCTTTTGGACTTATGCATTTTCCCACTAAACTATAGTGCAGACTTAAGCAGTTGTTGCTGTTTTGCTCTTCATTCTGTCTTTTTTTTTTTTTTAACTTTGAGGTTATATGAAATTTTGTTCAGATTTATGTGAAATATTTGAGTCCAGGTGCACAAAAAATAAAATGAAGACAGACTCATACATAACACTAATTAGAAGGAGTCAGCATTTTTAATACAACAGTCCAATGCATCCACCTAGAATAAGGAAATGACAGTTTGGGTTCCCTCAATTGCTCTAAAGGATATTCACATCTCCAAGAGGAATGTTCTAACCTGCTCTATCAGCTGTGCTGGAATAAGATGCTCAGGACATCTTACTTCGACTGACTGTCTTCATATGAATTATTTAAATATATTCCGAAACAGGAACCAGAAGCCAGGCAAATGGTTTTGTCAAAGACTACAGGATCATATGCATTCTTTTTCTGTCTCAGTGAATATTTAAATAATTTATAGGCATTTGAAAAGCTTACCATATAAAGAATGAAGATCATCCATATATAAAATAATTTATATAAATTTGAACAATAACAAGAAACTGATAATCCTTTTCTTCAAAATATGTTATTATCTTGGAATCACATCCTTTCCAGTGAGAAATACAGTTTCAAATGCCTCTGACCAAGGACAGACTTTAACCTGAACAAATACTCTAGTCTTGGAAAGCAGCTCTTCCTGCCCACTCATGGATCAGAAGCTCAGCATTGATTTCAAACCAATATACTTAGTTGAGCTTGATCTTAAGTCACAGGTAGCACCACATCAGCTACAAGATTAACTCTCAGTAACCTAAATTATAACCTAGAAAAAAAATAAAGAGAAAAAAGAAAAGAGAAAAAAAAGAAAAAAGAAATTGCATTATACAGTTATCTGTCAGGAAAACAAACCATAACTTTTTATTACAATAATAAAATACAAAAATCAAGAAGCATCTTTCATTCTACATTAATTGCTATTATTCATCTTTAATTACTTTCCTTTAGAATGTAGCATATTTTGCATTACTGAGTTCACACACTAAGAGCACAGAGATACCCAGGTACCATTTTATTATAAATCAAATTTTATATAATATTTATATGCTCTTAGATCATCAACTGTGGAGTTAGTTTTAATCTTATTTCCGATCTATCTTGGACTATATCATAGATACTGAGATCAACTTTCTTTCTTCTAGTGACATCTTTCTTACTATATTCAATTACAACACATATTGGGGTAGGAGGTTTTTCAGTTTGAAATTTCTTTATGATAAAATGACAGGTTTACTGACAGGAGCATATTTAGTGGAATATTTTCTAAATAAGAACATCTGTTTCACAGTCAGTCTCTACTTCCAGGGTGAACTGCTATAGTTTATCTTCTAAATGTCAAATTCTCTCAGGAATTCTTATATTCTTCTGAGCAAGAGTCGATGAACTGATTTTCCGAACCCTTGAGAGAAGGCTACAGTAATTCCACCTTTGCCACCGTCAGAGAGCTGCCCAGTCCAAAATAGTACTCCTATGTTCTCAGTGTATAAGAACACTACTAGAAATATAAGACATGCTGACTAAAATCTGCTTTTATACACAAATATGTCAATAGGAACTATGAATTGAAGAAAATATTAGTTTTCACAATAATGTTGTAATATTTTCTACAGTGAAAAAAATGCATAAATAAACCTTACAAATTTAGTATAACAATATTCAGATTTTAAAATCCAGTGTTATGCAATAATTCCTGCTAATGATCTTCTGCTAATATGTAAAGAAACAAACTGGTAATGCCTTGTGAGTTCTTCATTTCAAAATTTCACAGACACATCAAGTATCTTTTGTGCATGAGTTCCACAGGAGACTGTATGGTCACCAAGTTCCCAGCAAGGATTGTTTGGGTTCGCCTCCAAAAGCAAGGGAAAGCTTCTTGGGAGAACACCCTGCCCATATCTTCAAAATGCCAGTCAAACCTCAGCCTACATTTCTTCCCACATAATTTATCTTTGTGTCAGTATCTGGCTAAGAAATTCCAATGAGGAACATGAATAAGAGCTGTGTAGGGAGTGTTCATTTCCAACACTGCAGAAGTGACTTTAGTATCCTGGAAGAGGCAAACAGAGAAAGAATCAAGTGTTGTGGCTGTCTCTGTGATGGGATATCTGTTTCTCATGGAAGTGACATTTCACAGCTTGGGAATCTTGCTGCTTCTGTGCAGTGAGGGGTGGCCCTCAGCACACAACAGGGCAGCAGGATGCTCCTCTGCTTGAGATGTGCTTTTCTTACAGCAAGAAATATTTCAAATGCCCCAGTAACCAGTGTGCTTTGCTAGCTCTTCAGCTGCGCACTCTCTAGTAAAAAATGGCTGTGATTTTTAAATTTATCTCAATTTTTAAGACTCTTCACTCAGCAATCATTTTTCAGTGAAGCTTTTTATTAGTAACAGATTTGCTCACTTAGCCTCATAGATTTAATCCAGTTAGAGTGGTTTATTTTCTTTAATTTTTAAAGGTTAAAGACAAAGAAGAAGTGGAGCTCTGTAGTATACTCATGTAATGCTATAACGGTTTCTATATTATATGATTTATGATGCTACAGAAAATTGCTACTGCTGTAGGAAGACTCTTCTTCCTCAGAAAAAAATATAAATTACTACAAATACAATGACAGACACCTGGGATTTTTTCTATATGAATAAAAGTGATATGTCTACCATGTGTGGCATATAACACTGTGTCAGAAAAGCAATCAGATTATCTCAGAGCAATCAGTGTTTATCTGTCAGCCACTGATTTACAAAAAAACATGCAACATGATGCAATAACATACAGTTCTACCTTCAAAGAAGAAAAATCTATGATTCTGTGCTAGATATATCTGTGTATTACGGATCAATCTATATCACTTAACAGAAATTCTTTGTATATATAAGAATTTTCTAGCTCGCTCACAGTTCTCAGAGAGGTGTATTGACTTTGGCCCCAGGCTCAAGTCCTGGGTTCCGTCAGGCTCTGTCCAGTTGTGCACAGAATACTTTTTGTAAGCTTAGAAACCCCCGAAACTACAAGTTAATGAAAGTACTGACAGAATCCTAAGCAGAGCATCCTAAACATGATGCTGTAACAATATTACAATATTATTTCTTTTATTCCTTTTTTTTTCCATACAGAGGGAAAAATCAAGAATAAGACACCATTAGGATGCCATTTATATATCTATTAATGGGAGAAACATTATAATTAACAGTAAGGAAATGTTTTTACCTGCCAGTAAATATGCAAAGAGTTCATGAAATATCACACAGAGAATTTGTTCTCCTGGACTGAATGTTGAGAGGCAGAGGGGCAAGAATATGTCAAATGGAATGGTATGAAATAGCCTAAGCCTGCCTGTCTCTGTGTTGTCATGGCATTTGCAAGCACTTCTATATGGTAATTCATATTTTTTTTCCTCTGTTCTGATTTCAGCCACTCATACTTTACAGCTGTATTTGTCTAACTTTTCCTTATTATTTTCAGTTTCTAATGTGACTTTCTCTTTGAGAAGGGTGTCACATACTTATCATTTGAAGACTGTTTAATCTGTAAAGCTTAGACAATGGCTGATACCACCCTCCTGGCCTGGAAGAATTAAATGTGTCAGAAGAACAGTTTCATTTCCATACTCAGGTACCCTTTAGTCTTTATGAAATAGTTCCCAGGAATCTGAATAGTGATGGGAGATTTTATGACATTTGTCTACCATTCAACGCTTTTTCTATTTATTACCTCACAAGAAAAGAATAATAATAATAAAAGCCCTCAACAAGCTATTTAACTATCAAGCTCTCCTTTAGCTTGTAATTTTAATTAAACAGAAATCTGTCTAGCTAAGTGTAGTTCTATTTTCATGAATCATTATAATTGCTACTTATCTTTCAATTTTTTTTTTCTTTTCCATCCTCTCTTATTTTTATCTGCACAAGGGAAAAAAACTCAACCTATTTTCATTTCTGTGGCTGAACATTTTCCAAGTACAATATCCAAATGCATTTCTATGAATTTTGACCCTTCAGAGTACTAACGCTTTTGGACTACTCAGTATAGTACATTTTTAAGGTATCTTTCATTCTAACTGAATGCATAATCAGAGTGAGCAGTGCTCTTATTGTATCTTTTTAACCAAACCCATCTTGTGAATTCTGTCTGCAAACAAGAATAGCGAATTCCTATTCTAAGAATCCCATTTTAAATTACAATACGGAAAAAATGACAATGAAAATGAAGTCTCCATAAGATATTTCAGTATGAGCTTTTCGCCTCTATCATACTGCAACAATTTTAAAAACAAAACAGCAGCAAGTTTTGTAGACCCAGTCTTAAATAATTGCATACATAGTTCACAGAGAAATCAGCCTGAAAGTTCATAAATCCAAACAAAAGTTTGAAACAATAGCTTTGAAAAAAGAGCAGCAGTGAATACAGTTCACTACCAAACTGCTGGCCAACAGGACACCACACAATTAAAGAGTCCTCCACAGATTTGTAACAAGATATTGTATTTTTAATTAGTTACATCTTAAACTAACAGAACATGATTTTAACACCAATTGTTTACAAACTGTACCAGTCAGGATCTGTTCTTGTATTTCAAAGACAAGGTGCTCTCCAACTGATATGGAAATATTGGTGTAGAGCGGATATAGAAGAAAAATGTTATATATCTAACATTATCAAAAAGCTATTTCCCCCCAGCAAAGTAAGCAGGGAGTGATTCCCTCCAGGCCCCTCTACACTGCCAAAAACTTACAGCCTAATACTGCTGTTCCAAGCTACAATGCAGAGAGATTGCTGTGCTTTCGAACATAAGTCAGTCACTAAGGTTCAAAACAGAGTTGGTTTCAAGAGTTTTGACACCATGAGTTTTAACTGAAATATGAAATCTTGCCAAGACCAACATGTTTAAAGAATCAGGTCAATTGAATTATGTTTTGGCACAAAGCTAGAAAGAAGTCCGGCAATGCTGATACAAGACACTGTGCACATTCAGAATGTAATATTTATTGTCCAGCAACTCTTTTTTTGGGTGTTCATTCTGCCTGCAAACCTCTGTTTCTTCATTGATTCAGACTGCTTCCAGTGCACTCAGATAATTTAGAAGAGCATAAGAAATTCACAAACAGCCAGTTATGCCTGCCTACATTGGAATTTCTCTGCAGCCTCTTTCAAATAATTTGGAATTAGCTAGAAATGGAAACAGGATTGCATCAGATATCTCCTGATAAGTTGTAATTCCACTTTTGTGTGTTAAAATAAGGTATAAGTGGTGATACTTCTCTGCTTCCCTTTTCCTATGGGTACAAAGGATAAACCAGTATATTTTTTTCAAATCAGTTGCAACCCATCTCTGGCTGCAGTTGTATCATTTTGTCTTCAATTCACGTTCATAATACTTTATTAACTGGTCCATGTTACAAAATACATTTTTAAAGGCTGGAATGGATTCAATAACAGTGGAAAGATTTTTCTTTAGGCATTGTTGTTGGCTCTCACTTTTACCTCTTCTTCAGTCTCAGGCAACTGTCAAGGCTTTTCTCCAACTCCTTTAATCTGGAAAATGAGGGTGGGGGATTTGGGGAGAAGGTGTAGCCATGTGATGTCCTAAACGCCTTGGTGGCACAAAGTCTTCAATAGAAAGTTGACGATGGGGAGGATGAACAAAAAGGAAGCACTTTCAACAAACACACTAAAACAATGGTTCAAGTGCAATACAGTTTCTAAAATAGACCCCCAAAACGCCAAGATTTTAACTTGGATTCCACAATTCAGTATAAATGAATTCCTGATTTCATATGTCTTGATCCTTTTATTGTTCTAAAAAAAAAAAAAAAAAAAAACAAAGAAAGAAAAAAAAAGAGGAGGGAGGGAGAATAGTTCTCATCTTTTTTTTTTTTTTTTTTGAAAAATCTCTGATAGTAACATAGTAATCCTTGGCAGAATACCTGTGCTGTAGGGACACTAAAGTATGAAAGCTTATGCTTCTGTTGTATTTTATATGAGTTATTTTGAGGAACACTGCAAAATAGCAGGGATGTGTTTGAGGTGCCTATTATGTTATCAAGACTTTGGTGTGAGCAGTCTTAGATCAGACTTGAATAACCTGCTCTAACTGATCCTATTTTGAACAGGGACATATCATAGGACTATTTTTTAATCTTCTTTATGTTCTGCCACTTCTTTGCCCTTGTTTATAGCTTAAAAACATTAGCTCTGTGCAACTTTTTAAAGTACAATATGTAAAAAAAAAAAAAAAAACAGCATGTGCCAAAATCACTATGCTACCCAAAGGACAAAGCTAGGTAAGTTCTAGATTTTTTTGAATGTCTAAAATTTGATATCAATATAAGAGGTAACGAGATCATCATGGGGTATATTTTGCCACTGAACTGCAAATTTGGAGAGGTTATTTGACAAGCAACAGTAGGAAATTTCAGAATGAAGGGTTTTTTTTCCAGAAAATTTCAATTTAAGAAATTTAAGAAAGATATCTTCCTTAAGAAAATAAATAAATAAATAAATAAATAAATAAATAAGAAAAATATATTTTCTTTATTTTAAATTCTGTCATGCATTAAACTGGAAAAAACATTACTATATTCCTCAAGCTCAAAATGCAGTTCCTATGCCCCACTTTTCAGGTGAGGAGAAAACAGTAAGGTGAATGAGATCAATTTTATTTGATAATTGAGTGAGATGGATCTCATAGTGAGTCCTTAGGATACCTTAAAGAAGAATTGTCATATGATTATGCAGATGGTCTTCTGAATTAAAATCTAACATTATCACTTGGAATAAAAACGGCAAACACATTAATATGATGATTTTTACAGTAAGCAATACTGTTTAATAAGTCACAAAATGGAGTTCAGCTGCTGAGCACGAAGTCCAAAATTCCCAGTGCTACTCCTCACCTCATTTTTTATCTCTGAAGTAGGTGCTGCTGCAGCATTTCTTTTTGATCACTTGTGGATATAGGGGAGGAAAGCCAAGCTGAAGTTAGCAGTCTACACCTGGTAGACAGAGGTTTTGTTATAGCTGGAATATACTTTGCTTTCACTGACTTTACACTGTCAATGATACAGGCATCAGTGTAATTCTGAATTAACTGAATAAAGGTAACAAAATACTCTATTAAACCTCATTTTGAGTTTAGAAAACTTGTATTGCCCAGCCACCTGCTCTAATTGACATGGCCTTTTTGGTTTTTGTTGTTTTGTTTGCTTGGTTGCTTGCTTGTATTTATTGCAAACAGAAGGTGGTGGTCAAGCTTCCTTAGCTTGCTGACGGTATTTCCTAACAATTCTGAACATCGCATGTTTACTATTTTTTATATATCACAGGTAAACTGTTCCTTGCTTACAAGAGCAATCAGTTTTACAAAACAGGAAAAAAAAAAGAAAAAGCAAGTATTTTCTTGTTCTACTCCTCTAGCTAGGCTGCTGGAGTGATTTAGTAAAAGGATCTCTGGACAGGTTAAGTTTTATACATAAAAAAGCTAGAAAACACTTATTAGCAATTTTTTTTTTTTTGCTTTAATAAGATAGAAAAAGCAATAGACTTTTAAGCTATAGAGCAAGAATCCATCTCAAGTGGAGACCTGTGACATTTTCCAGACACCAGAGAATGTCTTGAGCCAGAAGGCATTCTGCTTGTTGTTTATACAGAGCAGCACTGGGTTTTTTTCCCTTCCTCTCCTGAAACCTCAATCTTTGCGATTTCCACTCTCAGGCTTTGCGATTTCCACTTAATCTGATGCTATTCAAAAATAATCAATATTGATATTTCACAAGTCTTCACAAATCCATGCATACAAATTCCTTTATATGTATATATAAATATATATTTAAATATATATTTAATATATATATTATATATATTATATATTATATATATATTTAATATATATATATATATTATATATATTTATATATATATATAAAATATACACAGACATATATTTTTTCCCCTCTATGTTTACCTGCAACAGTGGTGTGTTTCTGTAGAGGATTTTTGAAATTTTTGCCCTAAGAAAATGGTGATCAGAGAAATTGTGTCCAAGTCCTGAATGGATTTTGGGGAATTAAGCGTTTTGTCAACAGTTTTAATGCCAAACAGCATGTCCATGGATACAATAATAGCTACTATGCCAGGAGCCTTCCAGACACACATTCACCTAATGCCAGCCCTGGAAAAGTGCAGCCCTTTGTGAGATCAGTCCAGGAGCAGAGGCTCTTCCAAAGACTGAAGAAGAAGGTACACTGCTTACAGGAACTATTCCTGACAACAAACCAAACACTCTGAATTAACAGCACTCTGAATAAATAGTATTTGTATGTCAAATATTGTAACTCAAGAGGTAAGTTGGTATTTTCTAGTAAAGTCAGGGATATGCTTGATGAGTTAATTAGCTGAAGATTTACGCAGCTTACTGTCAGTGAGAGTGAAAAACCACTAAAGCCTTCACTAAGCCCATTTCTTTATATGCTGTAAGTTATACGCTGTGACCATTTAATTTGATTATTGCTGTCCGTATTGAGACATTGATTAATGCAATTATAAGCTGACTTTACAGTGATTTCATTATAAGTCTATTACTTATCTGTCAGCATTTTCTCTGGCCCTTCATGATTTAAGAAAAATACTAGTTGGGATTGCTCAGTTCCAAAGTTTCCTAAAGACTTCACAGCCTCTATTTTAATACTGCCTGTCCTTTTAGATCATTTTTTCCTTATCGTTGTGCGTCACACTATCTAGTTTGGAGAAGGTGATTCACAAGCTATTAGATAAGCCAAAGGATTGCTAAAACTTCACACTATCCACATACTCCAACCTATTCCACTTTCAAATCAGCAGATAAGGTGCCTACACAGCAGTCTCAAGAACAAGTCTGGTGTTCAGTCTGTTCTACCACTCCCGTTTCAGTCTGAACTTGAAGCATTTACTATTCATTCCTGCCTCCACATACGTGTGTCTTCTTTTCATACAAAAAGGCAGATGTGATGTGACCTGGTCACATCTTCAGCTGAAGTGTTAGGGATTACGATTTTGGAGGGGAACTGCAGAACATCTTGCTCCACTGTTCAGACGCAATCTTTGGTCCTGCTCATTCATTCTGCCCTCCATATGTTTCCTGGCAATGTCATTCCTGTGGTCTCAAGCCCCTGGTGTGTTGTTAAAAGAAGGGAGGAAATTTACAGATGCCTCTGACTTACGGCAAGACCTTTAAGGCAGAAGCTAAGTGACTGGAAAGAGATATATTTACTAAATGGGGACGGATAGTATAGGTTCCAAGTGTCCTGAAATAGAAACACTCACCCTGTGAACAGGCAAGCACCTTTTCAAATGCAAACGCCCTCAGATAGCAGGAAGTTTAAAGGAGGCAAGAGAAAGCAGAAATACCTGGACTTTGTTCAGGGCATTAGGGTTCCACATGGGATGGATGAGCACCACTCAGGTGTAAAGAGTGTGACAAAGCATCTGGCTCAGAAAGTAGAGCGTATCAGCACCTGTTACAGAAAACTCAACACCGCAGCAAAGTTCACAGATTAAATTTGGGATGCCTTCCTGAGGAAATTAAAGGTTTTTTTTTTTTAACTCTAAGTTATTGAAATTCTACTCCTCTTTGCACAGTCTTGGACCAACAGCTTTGTGAATACCTTTTTCTCTGCTCCACCCAAAGCTTTTATACACAGACACATCCAGGCTACTGCCAAATATTTGAGCTCCTAGCTCTAGAGAATACATTCCCACAGTGATAACAGAGGGAGGTGTGAGAACAACCTCTCAGCCTTTGAATGTGGTGCAGATCACTAGCAGAGATGCACACACACACGTGCATAAAGACCCCGAACATGAAGAGGAAAATGTGCCTCCATGTATGTCATTTGTTATGATATACAAGGTTAAGTCACGTGTCACCATTGCTTTTTGCTCATACTGGAGATAAGCCTGCTACTATCAAAGCCAAGGGTACATTTGCTGCTGATTTGGAGAGTAAGAGTCTGTTAAAGGCTGACAAAGAATCTTGGATGTAAAATGAATGGGGATCAAATTTGTTTAGAAGACAAAAGAGCAGGATGTGTGATTTTCCAAAGGTTTATTATGAATGCAAGGAATTTAAAAAGACAAGTGATCCTTAGGAGTTAGTGGGAATTTTGTCTTAGATTTCACTAAATTAAGATCAGAAGCAGGCACAGATTACTTAAAATGCAAACGAATATGCTGATATATTTATAAAAAACACCTATCATAAAATGAGAGAGATAATCCAATTAAATTTTCATAAAAGTGCATTATGTGAATTGTAGCTGGTATAATGTACACAAAACATTATCTTTCAAACAAAAAGCAATAGAGTTGCCAAATAAACCAATGAATTTCATAAATAATCTGCATTACAGATTTGTTGAATGCAACAAATCAATATATTTCATTAATCAACAAACACCTAAGAGATGCAAAACAATTCATTATGTACATAATTCAATATAGCCCCCATAAATTCCATAGTTTACATTCAGTGCATCTTTGCATTTGCTTGGTATCTGAAATGAGGATGTTTGAGGTGTTCAAAAAAAGGAAGAAAAATCCCCACATGAACAAAGGAACACGTTCATCTATTCTGATGTGAGGTGAAACATACATACACTTAAAATGTCTGGTTTGTACACTGATTGTATCCAATTTGAAACAACTCTTTCACATAAAGAGGAAATTAAAGAGCAGATTGCTAAATGGGATATAAACATGATTTCACTCAGGCTTGATAATATATCAGGGTGAAAGCCGACAGTCTCCCTTACTTAAAATTATTCTAAACAGGGCATGTCAGATATTTTAGACATTATTGAAAACGGCTGTCACGGAAAATGTAAAAGGACTCTGCATATATTTGGTGTGGCCTTATTGTCTGAATGCGCGAATCTCTTCGCTGACACAAAATTGCTACCCTGTCAGCACGTAAAAGGACAGATCATTTCATCTCTTTAGTGACAAAGTTTCAAATCCACAAAGCACAAGCTATCAGTCCTTTGAGATGATTATGATGCCTCGAACCTGACAGCTTGCGATGACAGCTTTCACAAATTCTGGGAATCAAATTGTTCCTGCATCTAAGAGAAGAAGGCAGGTGTGCACAAAACAGAAATGGATGAGGCTAAACATGAGAATGGTGTGATCTTTATGTTCAGTGTAATTGTTAAAAGTTATACCGGGGAAAATTATAGATTTCAATTTTGAACCTCTTCATGATATACACAGATGAGGGCACCAATAACCCATATGGGTGCAAGGTTTGCCAGGAAAGGAATATCAAGATAAACAGATGGCTGTACCACTGCCATATGGCTCCTCGGAAATTGGACGACGCTATGGCATTTTGCCACAAGATAGATCTAGTGTAATTTCTGTGCCAATATTTTAAGCAATGCAAGGAAGGAATACATAACTATTTGCAATTAGCTGTGTTATGTAAATATAAAAAAAATAATAACTGTTTTATGGGAAGTTTTGTAGACTGACACATTTCTGAAATGCAATAGCAATTCACTAGAAAATTATTCGCCTCGTCTCTTTATGTTTTGCACTCTTTACTCAGGAAAATGTGTTAAATAAACTAAGTTGCTATGCTGATGAGGCTTAATTTCACAGCTTATCTCCCTGTACAGAACAAAGAAATCCTCTAAGTACTTACAGTATTCATAGCGCTAAAAAAGCAGAGGGAAGCAGAAGTAAACTACAGACCACTCAAAATAAGGACAGCAATTCTAAGATTTGACTCAGCTGGATATCTGCATACATTGCTGAATTATTCAAATTTGACCTCCTACCCAAGGTCAAATTTTTGCCTTTCTCATACAGCAAGTACTTAATAGGACTTCTGCAGGTCTCAAATGCTGTTGTTTGAATGAGTTATCAGGTTAGCAGCTGCATATTCATGCAAGTTTTTAGCACCAGCTTATTTTGAGTCCAGACTGAAAATATTTTTTTAAATAAATAGAAGCAAGGTGTGAGGCACAGAAATATCACAATATTTACCATCAAATAATTTTGCCTTAAAAAAAAATTTAAACAGGAATTTGTGAGTTATAGCTGTTAAATTATTTGTATACTGAAATCTCAAGATTTACATTTTTTGAAGAGTTTGTATTCTCTAGGCAGATCAGCATGAAAACTCTGTCCATTCCCATTTCCAAGGGCTCTAAGGACTAAAAAAAAAAAAAGAAAAAAAAACCCCAACCTAATATCCAAATCACCAATACATCTTGAAAGAAGAGTTGCAAAAATAATTTTAAATATTATGTTATTCCTCAGTGATATTTCCAACAGCATGTCTGCTCAGAGTTACAGCTTCTCAACACTGCATATTATTGTTTGAATTCCCTGACCCTATAAGAACTCAAAACAGGCAGAAACATCTCAGTATTCTCTTACCTAACTTTAGTATTCAGCTTCATTCCCTTTGGTTTCAAATCTTTGCTTGTAAGCCATAAACATAAAATCAAAAACCAGGATGGATTCTACAGTTAACTTGTGGACTGCCAGTCATGATTTCTCTCAAGGAAGCAAATACCTAGAGAGCATCTGGGAAAGACACCTATAAAACCATGAAGTGGAAAGGCATCTAAAAAAGCCATGAAGTGAAAATATCCCAGAGGAAATTATCTTCAGCCTTAAATGATGACAAGCTCTACTCATCTCATGTTACTCTGAGCAACGTTGGCATTGGTTCCCTTCACAGAAGCTTTAGAAAATCCTTCCAGACGATTTCTCTTAGAAATTCATGAGATTTTCAGAGGACCAGCACATACTTCCAAGTTTTGATCTCCTACCATGGCCATCACCAAAATGCTGAGCTTCTCAGCAGTCACAGCGTTCAGTGTAAAGCCTTCAGTATTCTTCATTTCCCTGCAGTATTGCCAGCTTCAGGGAAATGTCAGCCATAGCTTTGAAGCACAAAGACAGTTGAGTTACTATAGAAAGTTCTGTGTGTTTTCTGAACTCAACAAAATTTTTCTTCATGCACTTGCAATCTCCCTCCCTTTAACATACTTGAATCCCAACCTACATTTCATTAGAAAATCTGGTTCTACTGCAGAAGATACAGAAGTGCAACCCAGGATGTGAATTTTTCACTTCTTTATTGCCTGTCACACTGAAATACCCAGGCTTTTGATAGACAAATATAAAGTTGACCACATCTGTTGGCATGAATGACAATGGCCTTTCAAAACCAGCTTGTTCTCCTACCTAATTATTATTACTATGAGTCACTGCTAAATTCCATTTCTATAATATTCTATTCAGCTATATTCAGCAGATTAGTTCTGCTAGTTGGCTCAACAACAACTCTCAGTCACAGTCTTTTAACACTCTGTTCAAGGGAGGAGAAGTGGGAGGAAAAAGAAAGAAGGCAGAAAATGAGAAGAGGATTGAGGAGAGTAGCAAACTTGTAGGGAACTTGAAACAGTTGATATCATGGCTTGTCTTATAATAGTGACTATGCAAAACAGTCAAAATAGTATGCTCTAAAATGGAAATATCTTAGGCATTCTGAAAGTCATCTTTCAAAAACAGACTTTTTGTTTATTACTGATATATGAAGATCTGTAAAAATCTAATTTTAAATTTTCACTAGATTTTTTTCCATTATAGCACTCTGAGAAAAAAAAAGAAAAAAAATTGAGTTGATCAGAAGGAGAAAATAAAATACATTTCCTGCATACTGAAAAACTGATGAGTTGGAGAAGCAGTAGAAACAGGACAAACTTGTTGATCAAAATGTTGTCTTAATAATTTTGAATTCAAGATTAATAATGCATTAACTACAAAAATACTTGTTCAACACTGAAAAGTAAAAGTATTTTTAGAATTTCAGAATATTTCCATTGTCAAAGTAGAATATTTTCCTGCGTTCAACCTCTCTTTTCCCCACATTTTTCTTTTAAAATTTTTTTTTGCAAAAATGGATGCATTTTTTTCTTTTAGTGAATTCACCATTTTCCACTTTTCAGATTTTTTTTTTTTTTACTAGAGCTATTGATATACATGAGTCTAAATTGTTTGTTTTGTGCTACTGTCCTCTGCAAACTAGACTTTGACTCCTCAAAATTCGGATATTATTCCTCATATAGCTTATAAGAAAATCAGCTCCAGAATGAGTTCATCTAGAATACCAAGTATCACTTCAATCCCCTACTTGAACCTCTTATCAGGTTGGATAAGAGAACAGACAGATCATTAGCAAGATAAAGGAAGAGAAAGGTGTTTTAGGTGAAATAAATGAAGAGTTATTTATCATAGCAGAATGAAGGCTGGAAGAGAACTATACTGAAAGGAAAGCAGGGGGAAAGCTGCTTAACTAAAAGACAATGTTAGTATATTAATTCGTTATAAACTGTTGAATGCTATCTGTCTGATAGTAAGAACTGTTGAGCCCTAAAATAGATTGCATACAGTTGTTGGGGCCCGCTCCAAGGACGGCCGTACAGTGCCTATTAGCAGGCAGGATGCCTTGTTAGTAGATAACTAACTTCAAGGCCGACAGTGTACTTGTTCCATCAGCGGATCAAAAACAAAGGCAGCTGTCCGGCTGCTGCGTGACCATGAAGCTAATTGGACAGTAGCTGTGGCGCACTTGTTTTTAGGCATAAAAGGTATTGTATCCGGAACCTTATAGGTAAACTTATAAGGGATTGGATGCCAGCCCCGAAGACAGT